>NW_016804580.1:5008519-5013000 GCF_001698545.2 Rhinopithecus bieti | reverse complement strand
CGTCCTTTGTAGGGACATGGATGCAGCTGGAAACCATCATTCTTAGCAAACTATCACAAGAACAGAAAACCAAACACCGCATGTTCTCACTCATAAGTGGGAACTGATCACTTGGACTTGGAAAGGGGAACATCACACACTGGGGCCTATCATGGGGAAGGGGGAGGGGGGAGGGATTGCATTGGGAGTTTTACCTGATATAAATGATGAATTGAGGGGTGCTGATGAGTTGATGGGTGCAGCACACCAACATGGCACAAGTATACATGTGTAAGAACCCTGCACATTATGCACATGTACCCTAGAACTTAAAGTATAATAATAAAAAAAAGAAAATATAGTAAAAATATGGTATTATAATCTTATGAGATGATCATCATATATGCGGTCCATTGTTGATGAAATATTTTTATGTGATGCATGATTGTATATAATATTTGCAGTGCCAATTTCATAAAAAGTATTATACTAGATACAAGAAAGAATTCTGAGATCTCTATATCCAACCAAATACATCACATAGATGAAGCAACTAAGGCCTACATAAGTTAATCAACTTGGTCAGGCTACTGCAGCCAGTAACTATACGGGGGCTGGAGTCCAGATCTTCTATGCTAAGGACAATTACTGCAGTCATTATATCATGTCACCTAAAACTTCAATGTTTTCCCTTCAGCACACAGGCAGTTTTAATGATGCTATAATGGAATGTTAACTGGGACTTTTCTGGTCTTGTATTTTTAGCTGAGAATAACACATTCTAAAGAGAAGTCCCATTGGTAGGGCTTCCTAATAGATGGCTAAGAGAATGGTGACAGCCCTGCAGCCACCTCAAGCTATGTGGTGGAAGAGCTGCAGTGCAGCCATTTCTACAGAGAAAACAGCAACACCTGGATACCTCAGCACCACCCCACAAAGACCCTTCATCCTCTGTCCTTTGATTCCTCCAGCTCCAATGCCGGACGAGCCCCAGGAGCTTCCAGGTGAGGGAAATCACAGAGGGAGGAGAAAAATAATTCCTACTTCATGTTTCTGAGTTGAATAAGCTCTGAGCTGTGGAGGAGGCTACAAGCTAGAGATGGGATCACAAATTAAATTTTAATATCTGATGATAGGATATTCATTCATCTTTATTGATGCCTAAATGCCTAGAGAAAAGTATGCGTTCTTTCCATATGAAGGTGGGGAAGGCTTAAAGAGAGTGAAAGAGAGAAATTAAGTGCCTGTTGGCTCTAGTTAACTCAATGAAATGATAAAACTTTTAAATCTGACATCACTTAAACGTTGACTGCAACTGGGGCAATCTCTGAAGTCTCTGACTCTCTGTTTTAAGTCTTTATTCGATTATTATTTTTAGTTTCTGGGGAAAGTGTATTTTTAGGCTTAAGAAAATGTAATGATCGCACAAATTCTTTTCAGCTCTGGTAATTTGGTTGGCAGCCTTTCTATGTATGTAAATATAGATGGTGGGAACATAGCTTTCTGAATTGTTCTCTTTTCCATTCTATAAAGGGCTTTCAAATACATTGTTGTTCTTTCTCCAAATAGAAGTGGGTCATCATTTCCCCCTAAATGGTTTCCTCAAAAAGATGAAGTCTTTTCCATGAACTGTGCAGATCAGGCCATCAGCCTCAGGCTTGCAATCAAAGATCTTTGCTCCTTGTTTTTTTGTTTTGTTTTGTTTTATTTGTTTGTTGGTTGGTTTTAAAATTCCACAAGGGCTCTACAAGTTTAAAAAGCTAGGATTCAGGCCCAGGCTTTGCTACCTAAGGCTCTGGCCTGCTTCCTTATTGTGCAGGACATTTATAAACTACATTTCTACCTTCCTGTCTGAATACTTTCAATTCGCCCATCCAGATTCATTTTCTACCCTCCTCTCTGTTCTAAGAGGCTGGATTGTTCAAGCTACATCAACTAGTTCCTTTAATCTCTGGCTTCTGGTTGAGTTTGGCCAATAGAGAGTTCCAGCAAGAAATTAAACGGAGAGAGGGAAGAGTGAGATGGAGGGGTTTATTTTCATGTTTCTTTCCAAATGCATTCACAAATAGTGGGCTGCCTCCCTTCACTGGGGGCACAGTGTCTGGTGATGCTCTCTACATATTCAAGAACCACTCTTTCCTTTTCCCCATTCGGGCCTAGGGGTGTTGATGTATCGTAGGATTATAATTAGTCCTGATGCAGTATACCATCCTTAGTGGGTTCCTGTATGTGCCCGTGCTTTCTAAATTGTCCCTACATTATATTTTCAAAATACCCAACTTGAGGTCTTTTTTTCCTTCTTGAGACTCTCAACCCTGAAGAATACAGGTTTGTTTGTTTCACATTTCTTCATGAGAGACCCAATATTATCTATTTCAGTCCTCCAATGACCTCTGTTGTCATTTACTTTGAAACTTTTTTTTTTGAGACAGAGTTTTGTTTTGTTGCCCAGGCTGGGTGAGTGCAGTGGCACGATCTTGGCTCATTCCAACTTCCGCCTCCTGGGTTCCAGAAATTCTTGTGCCTCAGCCTCCTGAGTAGCTGGGATTACAGGTACCTGCCACCACTCGAGGATGGTTTTGTTTTGTTTTGTTTTGTTTTTTTGTGGTAGAGACTGGGTTTCACCATGTTGCCCAGGCTTGTCTCAAACTCTCAAACTCCTGAGCTCAGGCAATCCGCCCATCTCGGCCTCCCAAAGTGCCAGGATTACAGATGTGAACCACTGCACCTGGCCTAGTTTGAAACTTTCTTGGACTCTTCTGTGTCTCTATATGGCTTTCTATATTATTTTATTGTAGATCTTTGAATGTGAACAGTTATAGAGCAATTATTTACATTTCATTCTTTCTTCTTTTTTAGAGATGGGACCTCACTGTGTTGCTTAGGCTAGTCTTGAACTCCTGAGCTCAGTGATCCACTTGCCTCAGCCTCTCAAGTAACTGGGATTATAAGTGATAGCCACTGTGCCTCGCTTAATGATTTATATTTTCTTAGTACCTTCTAGACCATGAATCCTTCCAGTCCAGAAACATCTATATGTCCCTATCACTTAGTAAAGAGCTTTTATCAGACCATTTCCAATATTCCAACATATACATTTATTGAAATGTTCACTGGAACAGACCTGATAAAATGCACACAAAGATGAAATGAAAATGGGCATCATTAGTTGCTTACTATGTTCTACTATAGCAGTTATTGTTTTAATGGGAATCAGTATATCATATCAATCAATAATCTCATCTGATCAATCAATCATGTCAATATTATGGAATTTAGTGCTCCAAAAATAAGCCTTCTGGTGAGATAGTATGAAAAAAGCAAATTGTATCAAGGTTTGTATTTTTATATTTAATGTTCTTTTTTCTTTTACAGGTAGCATTGAGCAGGGTCTTGGGTATTTATTCAATCTGACAACCTTTGCCTTTCAATTGGAGTCTTTAGGACATTTACATTTTATGTGATTATTGATATGGTTAGGTTTAAGTCTATCAACTTGCTAGTTGTTTTCTATTGCTTCACCTGTTTTTTTTCTATCTCCCTCCTTTTCTACTTTCTCTTGATTATTTGAATGTTTTTCCATGATTCCATTTTATCTCCATTGTTGAGTCTTATTTGCCATATATGTTTCCTTGTTTTAGTGATTGCATTTGTGTTTTCAATATGCATATTTAAATTTTGACTGTCTTCCTTCTTTCTACTCTTTCATTTATAGTGAATAAACTTACAGCCATATAGTGTTGGGGTCCGTGTGTTTCCTAAACAAAGGAATGAACACACAAGACAACACAAGACAAGACAAACATGGCAGCCATGCCAAACGACACGCTCCGCTTTATTTTATACAGTCGTTTGTGGAATGTTACCAAGTCACAAGACACATTGTTGTTTTTCTGACCTTTCCCTGACTTTCTGGATTTTCAAGATGTTTACACATAAACAAGCCCCCAGGGTCTGCTGTTTGCAGCTGGCTCCTATCGGGAACGCCCTGCTTCGTTTGCAAGAGGAGGACTTATCAGGAATGCCCTGCTTCGTTTGCAAGAGCAGGACTTATCGGGAACGTCTCGTTTGCGAGCACGTAGTCCTCTACATTTCCCCTTTCTTTATTTACAAGTTTGAATTTCTTTTAAAACCATCATTACATGTTGGGCTCACTGGGATTCGGTGTTTGCCCTTTGGCACCATCTCCAGCAGACTGTGAAGATGACAAAGGCAAGAACAACAATCAATACATTGCTAGAAACAGAGGTCAGCAAAGTTTTTACAGGGCTCATAGGGTTCAAAGACGTCAGACTTTGTGCAATACCAGTCATCAAATCTGCATCAGTCAGCAATGATAACTGATTGCGAAATGTTTCAGAAATGTTCTGTGTTAATTATTGTATTTCTAGGGAAAGATTATTATGACCAATTAAAAGTCTCTTTATCTCAGTCCAATTATGTACAGTGCTGTTAAAAGGAACAGGAGTAATACAAAATTGGGTAGTATTCCAATCACATTT
>NW_016804580.1:4993233-5005684 GCF_001698545.2 Rhinopithecus bieti | reverse complement strand
CCCGAACGACACGCTCCGCTTTATTTTATACAGTCGTTTGTGGAATGTTACCAAGTCACAAGACACATTGTTGTTTTTCTGACCTTTCCCTGACTTTCTGGATTTTCAAGATGTTTACACATAAACAAGCCCCCAGGGTCTGCTGTTTGCAGCTGGCTTCTATCGGGAATGCCCTGCTTCGTTTGCAAGAGGAGGACTTATCAGGAACGCCCTGCTTTGTTTGCAAGAGCAGGACTTATCGGGAACGCCCTGCTTCGTTTACAAGAGCAGGACTTATCGGGAACGCCCTGCTTCGTTTGCAAGAGCAAGACTTATCGGGAATGTCTCGTTTGCAAACACGTAGTCCTCTACAGTATCGTTCCATTTTTTACCTCTTGGTCTTTATGCTATTGGTATCATTTATTTTACATATACATATATGATAATTCCCCTGTACATTCTTATTGTTTTTGGTTAATCAGTTGATTTTTTAAATGAGACTTAAATAAAAGAAAAAATTGTTTATTTTCACCTATGTAGTTACCACATAAGGTACTCTTCATTCTTCTATGTAGGTCCAGTATCATTTTCCTTCTGCCCAAATCACTTCTTTTAACATTTATTTTAGTGCTGATTTCCTGTTAGTGAATTCTTGCAACTCTTGTGTTTGACAGATATTTTTGCTGGTTATAGACTTTTAGGCTGATAACGTTTTCTTTCTTTCAGGATGCTAAAAATGTTACTCCATTGTCTTTTCACTTACATTGTTTCTGATGAAAAATGTGCTGTCATTCTTATCTTTAGTACCTCTGTATGTAGTGTGTGTGATTTAAAGATTATGGGTTTTTTTCACTAGTTTTGAGTCATTTGATTACAATGTGCGCTGGTATAGTTTTCTTTATTTTTCTTGTACTTGGGTTTTGTTGAGCATCTTGAATCAGTGAGTTTATAGATTCCATCAAATTTGGAAAAATTACAGTAATTATTTCTTCAAATTTTTTTCTGTGCCTTCTTTATGTCTTCTTCAGGTCTTTAATAACACATATATTAGGCTGTTTGAAGTTGTGCCATCACTCACTAGTGTTCTGCTGATATTTACATATTCTTTTCTTCTCTGTGTTTAATTCTAAGTAATTTTATTTCCATGTCTTAGAGCTCACTAATATTTTCTTCTTTAATATCTTATCTGCCATTTTTCCCATTCACTGTTTTCATCTCAGGCATTATAGCTGACATCTCTAGAAGTTTAATTTTTTATTTTCCCTATGTCCATACTTAACATTTTCATATAAGGAATACTGTTATAGTAACTATTTTAGTGTCTTTATCTGCAAATTTTAACAAGTTTCAGTTATGGATCAATTTCATTTAAAACATTTCTCCTTGTTATAAATAGTATTTTCTTGCTTTTTGAATGTCCGATTGTCCTTTGATTGGCTGCCAGACATTGTGAATTTTACTTTGCATAATGTTTGATAGTTTTAGGTTCCTGTGAATAATCTTGAGCTTTATCCTTGGACACAGTTTGGTCCTTTTGGGTCTTGTTTTTAAATTTTGTTAGACAGATTTACAGCAGTGTTTAGTTTAAAGCTAGTTAGTCCTCATGACTGAGACAAGAGGCTTCTAAGTACAATATTGGATTCCCTGTGAATTATGTCTTCTAGTCCGACTGGTAGGAACAAGCACAATTATAGCTTTGTGTGAGTATCAGATACTGTTCCCTCTATCCTTTTCGGTGTTTCTTTCTTGGCCCCAGGTAGCTTTTTCTGCATGCTTTGTGTTGACTAGAACTCTGCCGAGTTCTGTAGAAGAACCCTCTGCAGCTCTATAAAGTTCTGTCTCTGTGCAGCTGTCTCCACTGTGCTACTCCCTGTTCACATCCTTGGAACTCTGGCTGCCTTTGTCTCTCCAGACTCTCAGATCCAGCTCCTCAATGTGTGGGGCTTACCAGGCTCTGACTGGGTTCCTTCTCCCTGATCCACCATTTAGAATCACTCTCAAGGCTGTAATTTGGGGCAATCATAGGGATCACCTTTTTTTGGTTTCGCATCTCCATCTTGGTCAGGTGTCTTGGTGCTTAATTGAGTTGAAGGTTTTCCTGAGCTGATGGCAGCTGTGGAGAGGTAGGAGGGGGCATCTGCAAACACCGGAGAGAGATCAACTGTAGAAATATGGTGGAAGAATATGCAATCAACCTGCTGCTCTCCTCTTATTCATGTCTGTTTGTTTCTTGTAGTGACCTAGCAGATTTACTTACCTAAAGTATGTTTTAAAATTTACATACATTCTTTTAATAAATATTTATTGACACTACTTACTGTATGCCAGGGACCATTTGAGGCAGCACAAAAATGAGAACATCAATATAGAGAATATTCTTGCCCTCTTTTAAGTTGAGGAGAAAAATAAGAACAGAAAAAGATAAAACAATGTCACATTGTGATTGTGATTGACACTGTAAAGGAAGAATAGACAGGGTGTAATAGAAGGCAACATAATTGGGAGAGAGATGAAGGTATGGGGTGCTGCAAGGGACCTAAGGTGTGAAAGAAATTGGCAGTTTCTGGAACGGATAAAATTTCTCCTAAGTGATGAAAGAGGCTGACAATTTTCAGTGGTTTTCCCAAGGTTAAATACCTTACAGGTAGCATCAGTAGGATTCCAAAGCTTTTCTCTCTTCAAGTTAGTGAACTTTACCCTTGATTTATTGATCTAATTAGTTATTCTAAAATTTTTAAAGAATTTAGTCTGTACAAAGCTGAAACACTGTAGTTACTTATTCTAGAAAACTTTGCCGTGTGACAATTTCACCTCAACGTATCATTGCCTTGTCTGTGTTGGAACTTTAAAATTATGCCTCAATGGGGTCATTACTTAAACAATGATTGTCTTTAATTCTACACAATTGTAGGAGTTATCATGGGAATACAATGATGAAACAATGATGAAACTTGCTTTAACCCTCAAGGAGTTTACAGTGTGCCAGTAAACACTCATGTATGAGATGACTGTGATCAGAACTATGAGAGGAATATTCAGTTCCATTTAGAAAATGTTCACTAAATGCTCATTATATAAACCAGGCACTGGACTAGGCAATGGGGTCTCAAAAATGAATAATACATAATCCTTGCCCTGAAGTAGCTTACTGGTGAGCAGTAAAAACAAATTTATAGATATATCCTGTTAACCTAATGCAATTGATCATTGACATATTAAAAACAAAGGAAGACATATTAGGAGCACAGGGGAGGGACATTTATCCCAGGTTAGGATTCATAGAGAAAAGGTCTTTATTTGAAAATGTTAATTAGCCCTCTTAATCATTCAGAGAGCTGGGGAAACAGACAAAGGCTAAGCTTTCAAGAACAAGGTTCAAGAATTGGCCTGAGGAAACCACCAACCAGGGTGTAAATGCCATTGACTCCACTGCGACCACTACTGTTGCTAGTAACCTGCACTTCTGCACCGGAAACTTCACCTTCCAACCACTCCTACTTGTATGAGCTACATATCTCTGCTGCCATGTATAATTTGTAGTGAAAACAGAAACAGAGCCTGTTTCTGCACCCAGCTCAGGTCTTGTTCAGGTACAAAAAGAAAAGGGTAGTTCCATTTAGCGTGATCCCTTGGGCAATGGTTCTCAACCCTGAACTTACGTTGCAATTGCCTGGGTATTCTTTAAACATGTTTATGTCTGGTTCATTCCAGAGCTTCTGATTTAATTGGTCTGGGTTACAAATTTGACATCCGGATTTTTAAAACCCTCAAGTGCTTCTAGTGTGCAGCCTAGATTGTAAATCAAGGTGTGATGATTAATTTAATGTGTCAACTTGTGTCCAGGTCACAGAGTGCTTAGATATTTGATCAAACGTTATTCTGGGTGTGTCTGTGAGGGTGCTGTTAGATAAGATTAACATTTGAATCAGTGGAGTAAAGCAGATTGCTCTCCGTAATGTGGATGGGCCTCAATCAATCAGGTGAAGACCTGAATAGAACAAAAAGGCTGAATGTCTCTTGAGTAAGAGGGAACTCCTTCTGCTTAACTGCTTGAGCTGGGACATCAGTCTTTTCCTGCCTTTGGACTGGAACTGAAACATTCGTTTTCCTTGGGTCTCCAGTGTACTGGCTTTTGGACTAGAACTTACATCATCAGCTCTCTCGAGTCTACAGCTTGCTGACTGCTGGTCTTGGGACTTCTCCGCCAGCAAGCTGTGTGAGCAGATCCTTACACACACACACACACACACATACACACACACACACACACACATACACACTGTTGTTTCTGTTTCTCTGGAAGACCCTAATACACCAGGATTTAGGATCTAGCTTTTTGCCAGCTCCAACAGTGAAGCAGCATTTGGTACAAATTTTAGGCCCTACAAAATAATAAGGTGTTATTTCCCTAGTCCTCTCAGTTCAGTGCTTTGGCCCTGAATATAGGGAATGGTATGGAATGATGTGAAATGGTGACAGTGTGGAGAATAGATGAGAGCGAGTCAGCTCAACCTCCACTGCTGTAGTGACAAATGACAGAAATCTTGGGATGGAGTTCTCCTTGGTGAAAGAGGTACTAGGGGACATGAACCTACCTGATACTGAAGCACACCTCACATCAGCCTGGATGTGGCGCATGTTTATAGGGATCAGAATGCATGATAACTGGCTTGGAAAATGTTGAAAAATTGAGCAAGTTAATTCTTCAAAAGCTTACCCTTCAGCAGAAGTCCTGTGATATTTGAGAGGCTGTAGTGATAGACAGACATACGCTGAAAGATTATAAAGAATCTGCAAGATTAAAATGAAGGAATCTAAGCAAAGAATGAATGGGAAATCACGCTGAGCATAAATAATGTGCAATCAATCTGTCCCTGGCAATGCAATGCTTTGCAATTCGTGAGGAGAACTAGCAGCAAAATCCACACAATCTGCACACGGCTGTTACTCAGTTTGTTGGGAGAGGAATCAAGCACACTGTGGAATTAGCTCCACTCTCTCTTCACTTATGCTGGAAGGGTTATTGACCTGTGTGCAGCATGTATTTTTATTCTCAAACAGGGGGTGATTTTGTAGCGTTTGTCAGAGACGCTGCTCATAAACCATTTGTCGTCTTCTGATGAGAGGGTTTGCATTTTTAAACAGAAAATGTAAATGACTTTTTTAGATTTTTTTTCCAGATGATTGAACAGTTACAACATTAGGAAGGTTTGGCTCATCCTGCCTCATGCAATGAAACCACACATTCACACACACGCATGCACACACATACACATAGGCAGACACATACACACATGTACCTGCACACACACTCAAGAACTCCTCCTATGATAATTAGCTGCTTATTTATGAATATGGGAGAGGTAAGTGGGGGAGAAGGACATAATAAAAACTGAGCATTTCATACTTTGGATGCCAAATTTGCTAAAAACCAAAATGTTGTCTCAGTGAGCTATGTGACAAGTTGACACTAGATAAACTCAGTTTTCCAGTCTGGGGGTCAGCATCCAAATAGTGTGAAGGAGTTCTCTGAGGGTCATATGTGGCCCAGATAATCTGGCTTTCTATTCTTAGTTTGTTTGCTTGCTTGCTTTTGAGATGGAGTCTCACTTTGCCACCCAGGTTGCAGGGCAGTGGCGCAATCTCAGTTCATTGCAACCTCCACTTCCTGGATTCAAGTAATTCTCCTGCCTCAGCCTTCCAAGTAGTTGTGATTACAGGTACACACCACCATGCTCAGCTATTTTTTTTTTTTTTTTTTTTTTTCTTTTTTTTAGTACAGACAGGGTTTTCCCATGTTGGCCAGGCTGGTTTCAAACCCCTGACTTCAGGTGATCCACCCACCTCGGCCTCCCAAAGTGCTGGGATTACAGGCGTGAGCCACCACGCCCAGCTGGCTTTCTATTAGAGCAGTTTATGGAAAATTCATTCTCCAGCTATCAATGAAAATATTTTACAAAATTCAAAAAGTATACATAAATTATATTTAAGCTGCTGCCTGTAATATTCTTACTACCTAAGATTCTTTTATCTTTTTCTTATTGAATGTTTATTTTCTAGCAGGTATGTTTGTATTTCTAATCTATATATTAGGTTAGAAATTCAAAGGTAAATGAGTTTATTTTGAAAAGTTCTATTGAATTATTTTGAATTTATTTGACTCATTTCTATAGTGATTTTGTAATTAGAAACTCCTCTGTTTGGTATTCTTTTGCTGCTAAAACATTCCTTTGGCATTTAAAATTTTTTAGGTATAAAATATTCACCAATCATGAGGTCTCCATCTGGGATACACAGTGACTCATGACGAGCTACCTTGCGGACCGGAAAGTTAACTGAGAAGACTTCCTTGAGCCTGAGCAGGATGGCTGTGGAAGGAACACAAGATCAAAAATACCAGTGCTCCGTGGACTTGGGGCAGGGATTGTCCAAGGGAAATTACTTCTACACATTTCCAGAGGAAATTTACAACTCCTCTTTTTCATATAGGTTTTGGGTTATTGGATAATATATGCCAGGCTATGCATGCTAAAACATGCAAATGTGTCTGACTTACCCAGGAGATGTAAATGGAATATTCCACTGTCCCTGTCTTAGTCAGCTTGGGCTGCTTGAATGAAATACCATAGACAGGGTGGCTTGAACAGTAAACTTTTTATTTTGAGACAGTGTCTCATTCTGTCACCTAGGCTGGAGTGCAATGGCACTACCACAGTTCACTGCAGCCTCGAACTCCCAGGCTCAAACTATCCTCCTGCCTCAGCCTCCTGAGTAGCTGGGACTACAGGAACATGCAACTACACTAGGCTAATTTTCAGAATTTTTTGTAGAGAGGAGATCTTGTCATGTTGTCCAGGCTGGTCTCAAACTCCTTGGCTTAAGCAATCCTCCCACCTCAGACTCCCAAAGTGCTGGGATTACAGGCCTGAGCCATCATGCCCAGCCACAGCAAATGTTTCTCACAGTTCTGAAGCCTGGATGTCTGAGATGAAGGTGTCAGTACATCTGGTGTCTGGTGAGGGCCGGGTTCCTGGTGTGCAGATGACTGTTCTGGTCTTGTAACCTCACATGATGGAGAGAAGGGAGAAACAACCTTTCTCCTGTCTGTTTTCGTAAGGGCACGAATCCGATCATGAGGACTTTATTTTCACGACTTAATTATCTCCCAAAGGCCCTACTCCAAATAACATCACATTGGAGATTAGGGTTTCAACATACGAATTTTGGGGGGATACATTCAGTCCACACCAACCTCCTTTTATTGTTTTCTCTCCAATTTTTAAATATTATCACCAATGCTGCAATGAATATACTTGTACAGGTCTCTTTGTGCAAATATAAAAGCATTTATTTAGAGTAGCATCTAAAAGTGGAACTGTTGGTCTCAAAGTATGCGTATCTTCAATTCTAGTAAACATTATCCCGCTGATCAGATCACTTGTTTTAATCTACATTTCCCCTATTAGTAGTAAGATTGACCATTTTTTTATTTTTTTGCCATTCATAGCTCTTCTGTAAATTGACTGTTTCTTTCCTTATAAGTTTTAAAAATTAATAAACATTGAGTAAATAAAATGTTTCAAACCTGCATGTAAGAAACAATGTGTAGGAATTTGAAAATATGTTTTGTCATTAGTATTTTATTGGATACACGCATGATGTTTTACTTTTATGTAATGCTTTTCTGAACCTATTGAGATAATGCTCAAAATGTTTAATTGTTAAATGTGATTTGTTAACATAGAATCATCTTGCATTCCTGGGATAAATCCATATTTGTTTTGCTACCTAATTAAAAGTATTGCTATATTAATTGGCTAGTATTTTATTTACATTATTTGTGTTTATGTTTATAAATGAGTTTGATCTCAATATTTCCTTTTCTTGTATGATGTTTGTGCAGACCTTCAAGTATATATCAACCTCATAAAATCAGTATGGCAACTGGGCAGGAAGGAGTTAAAGTAGCTTACTGTCATTCTTCCTCCCAGGGAAAGAAGATAGGTGACCTCATGTTCGTAAATCTTCATAAACATACTAATAACTGGATATCCTGGTAAACAGATTAATGATAGCTCCTTAGAGTTCTTATTTTTTACTATGCTCTTAGCAAGATGTTTGTATTTGAAGATCATCTATAGTAAGTAAACCTAGAATCTATGGATTTGTGAGGCATAGAGATTGTATGTAAACTATAGGAATTATCTGATGATGTTTCACAACCTACATGCTCCCAGCCATGGGAGGTAAGAATGTGTATACCTCATTAAAGGCTTCCTTAGAACTGTGAGCCAGAGAAGTGGGTCTGGGGAGAAAGTTCTGGACAGCAATGCAGGAGATCCAAGACCCTCCTCTGCCTGTTTCATGCTTCTTGATTACCCATGTTTTTGAAATTAGAGTAAAGATTGATACTAATTAAGATTTTTACCAGGCGCAATGGATCCAGCCTGTAATCCCAGCATTTTGAGAGGGCCAGGTGGGCGGATTGCTTGAGCTCAGAAGTTCGAGAACAGCCTGGGCATCATGACGAAACCCCGTATCCAAAACAACAACAACAACAACAACAACAACAACAAAGAAAGATTTTTATCTATTTTCTAGCATAGCAGGTATAAGAGATTATCTGTTCCATGGGCATATAATGAAGTTTAACTGTAAAATCGTTTACGTTTTCTATTTTAGTTACGGTTTTCAGTGTTGAATTTCATTAATGACTTTGGATTATTAAGATTTTTAAAATTCTTCCTGAGAATGAGAGGCTATATGGAATTCCATGAGGTTATTATTTATATTATAGCTTTGGAATAAATTTGCATAAAGTTTTAAAATGTGTCCTCTTGATTTTAAGTCTCCATTTTATGTATCTGATGCCTATTTTTGTTGGTAAATTGCTTATTTTTGTCAATTCTATTTTTTCTCTGTCAGTATTGCAAGAAGTGTTTTTTTGTAGATTTAGTGTTTTTAAAGAATCGTATTTTAGTTATTCTGATGCTCTTTTTCATTTTATTAGAATATGTTCCTATTTTTAATATTTGTTTCTGGGCTTTCTCTAGTTATATTCTTTTATATTTTTATTTTTTAATATTTTTATTTATATATTATTTCTATACTATATATTTTTATATATTATCTTATATAATTATATATTTTATAATTACTATTTTTGTTTTATTATTTTTCTAAGGCTTCTTTGAAAGTTAGAGGCTTTCTTATTTTGTAATAGCTGTAATTAATGCATAACCATATTATTTAATCAGTGTATGCATATTTTACTGAATTCTATAAATTTTTCGCGTATAATATTTAATTTTCATTTACTCCCTAAATATTCTGGCAGGGTTTAACGGTGAGTTCCTTTTTAGAAATGAGGAGTCCTTTATAAATACATGTTTAAGTTTCACTTTTTGTTTGGATTGTAAACCTTTTATTTTGATTTTAAATTAACTTTATTATATCTGATAATATAATTTATATAGTGTAAATTATTTGAAATTTTGAGACTTTATGAACTGGCACATAAAATCTGGTTATATTCCATATGTTCTAGAAGGGAAGGTATATTTATTTTGGATAGTGTAGGCTTTTACATATATTTTTACTTGTCTGTTGAAATCTTCCATGTCCTATTTTGGTCTTTTTAATTTATCAGTTTCAGATATTGTTATAGACTGAATTCTTATGTCCCCCCCAAAATTCAAATGTTGAAATCCTAACCCACAATTTGACAGTATTAAGAGGTGGACCTTTGGGAGTTAATGAGGTCATGAGGGTGAAACTCACGAATGGGATTAGTGCTCTTACAAGAGACACAAAATAAATGATCTCTGCTGTGAGATGCATGTGAGGATACAACAAGATGGACATCCGAAAACCAGGAAGCAGGCATTGGAGCTTTAGGTACCTTGATCTTGAACTTCCTAGACTCTGGAACTGTAAAAAAATGAATGTTTATGTTTAAGCCACCTAGTCTATGGTAATCTGTTATAGTAGCCAGAACTAAGATAGATAGTTAATGTTAAAATATCCCACTGTGGCTATGGACTTGTTACTTTGTCTTTGCTGTCTTGTCAGGTTTTGTTTTGTGTATTTAGGGACTACGTTAGTAGGTGTATAGTAGTTTATAATTAATGTATTCTTTTGGTAGGTTTTCTTTATTATTATGTAGTATCATTTTATTCTTAATATTTTTTGCCTTAAATTCTACTTTGTCTAATATTAATATTGCTACAATAGCTTTCTTTTCATATATTTGTGTGCTATTGCCTATATATTTATTTTCAACCATTCTATGAGTTTTGTCTTAGTTGTTTTTTTTTTTTTTTTTTTTTTTTTTTTTTTTTTTTTTTTTGAGATGAAGCCTCTCTCTGTCACCCAGGCTGGAGTGCAGTGGAGCAATCACTGCTGCAACCTCTGCCTCCCGGGTTCAAGTGATTCTCCTGCCTCAGCCTCCCGAGTAGCTGAGATTACAGGCATGTGCCACCACGCCCACCTATTTTTTTTTTTTTTAGTAGAGACGAGGTTTCACCATGTTGGTCAGAGTGGTCTCGATCTCCTGACTTCAAATGATCCTCCCACGTCGGGCTGCCAAAGTGCTGGGATTACAGGTGTGAGTCACTGCGCCTGGCTATCTTTTAGTCGTATTTCTTTATAAGTAGCGTATACTTAAAAAAAATAAAAACCTATTTGATAATTTTAAATTAGTAGTTTTAATCTGAAATATTTGGACTTTTCTACTACCTTGTTGTGTATATATAATATCCTTTTTATTTTCTTTGTTTTCTGCATGTTTTGACTGTTGTTGGATCTTTAATTTTTCTACATTCCTTTTTTATTTCTATCAAATGATTTTGATAGAATATATTCCTGTTATTTTAGCAGTTATTTTAACATACATATTTAACCATAAATCTTCTTACCAAAGTCTAAATCTATCTCTTCTTCTTCTTTACATGAAATAAAACTCAAAATGATTTAATTGCACATTGAACGATTTCACATCTTATTGTTACTCAGAATAAAACTTACAACTACTGGACTGCAGATTGATTCTTCTCTAGCCTTGGATCATCTTGACAGTTTCTGAGCTATTATGTAGAAGTCAGGAAGCCTTTTGGTTATAAGTAACAAAAACCTGGCTCAATCAGTGATAACTTTTATTATCACATAAAAAAAATCCACAGGCAAGGTGTTCCCAAGGTTTATTTAATAGGTCAGTCATCGTCAAGGAAATTTATGTATCTCTTTGAGTGCTTTAAACATACTTAAAAGTCTTTGTTCCATAAAATTGAGTTTCATCTGAAGATGATGAAGTATAAAGTTAGAAATTTCTTCCTGCTATGCATCTTTTTGAAGGAAGGTGAAGATATGACTCAGGAAAACAAGAAAGTAAACAAAATAGAGAAAGACATTGATTTGTGAAAATAGCATATCCAACCCAGGGGACCAGCAAGGAGAAGACCCAAAATGATAGGGTGCAGCAAGCTTAGGAAGCAACCAGTCCAATTTGAAGCAGGAGAATGGACAACTCCAGAAGAGAGGTTCCCTAGACAAAAAGGAGACATTGGGAAAGAAGTGTGTTGTTTATGAGAGTACCTGATATAACATATTATTTTGGAAAAATATAAGAGCACTAATTAGACTTAGGTGTTTTAAAAAAGAAAAGCAATTTAAAACTCTAGGAAAAATAAAAAGCTATACAAGAAAGAAAATGTAATCATAGATTTATACTTAACTGCAGAAAAATATTACATATACATTTATATAAATTAATAACATAAATACCAGTTACTTAACTGAAAATAGCAATGTAATAAGTATAATGAAAGAACGGCTGAGGCATGATGGTGTTCAGTAGTGTAAGAAAGAGAATTTTTTTCACAATAGCAGTTTATAATGTCTAACCTTTAAAATTAAGATGCAAAATAAAGCATAATATTTAGAAAATGGTGGTTATAAGAAGAAATAACTTAGGGATTTTAAAAAATCAGAAATGAGAACTATGCCTGTAGGTGACATAGACTGAAAAGAATTGAAGATTTCTCCTACTCTTTGGTTATTTTCCCTTTGGCTAATAAGACTAAATCATGCAAATAAAATTTGAACTATATTTGCTTATGTAAACTGAAAAAGAATGATAATGTATCTTTCAGACAAACTGCTGCTAAGAGACATGACCTGATTGGCTTTTTGAATGACATTTAAAATGAGGAACAAATGTAATCCAAAAGAAAGCAGGGAATACTCGAATAATTTAGGAGTAATTAATTTTACTTTCTACTGAAATATCAACTCTTTGAATGTAGTTGTAAACTGCTTTATGAACAAACTAGGCTTGTTTAGGTACGAATCAGGAAATAGCCTGTTTGTCACTGGTCTTTCACCTGTTCCTGCCCCTCTGATGTCTGAAGTAAATGTCTCATGAAAACAAGTCTCCTCTGAGTAAGTTTCTCCCTTCCACTCCCCTCCCCTCCCC
>NW_016804580.1:4977168-4992941 GCF_001698545.2 Rhinopithecus bieti | reverse complement strand
CCCTCCCCTTCCCTCCCCTTCCCTTCCCTCCCCTTCCCTTTTCTTCTCTTCTTGCTCTCCTTCTCTCCTTCCTTCTTCTCTTTCTTCTCTCCTCCTCGGTCTCCTTCTCTTTCTCCTTCTTCTACTTCTACCTCTTTTCTTCTTCCTTTCCTTCTTTTTAAAATGAGTCCTGTGCATATCTCTATTTCTTATTGATTCTTGAGGCCTCCTGAATTAGCTCATGAAAAATAGTTTCGTGAACAAACTGAACCCAGTAGAATTAGAGCTATAAAATATTTTCTTAATGATATTCCCAGGATGATATCTTCAATGATCTCACAGCTTTTTGAGTAACTTTCCATGCATTTATATAGAGTATTATTATTATTATTATTTGAGATGGAGTCTTGGACTGTAACCTGGGCTGGAGTGCAATGTATGGAGTTTTATTTCTAAATTTTAAAAAGTTCTGCCAGCTGTAATAGAAAAAAAAATCTTTCATTTATCTTGACATTTTCCCCCTTTCTGCTCCCCAAATTCTTGTCAGATGTAGGATTAGAAGCCTGCAGTAGGGAAGGCACTGTGGTTAGCATTTCAGCATTACTCCTGGGTCTTACCCTCCCTGTCCTTCATTCTGCTGGTTCTGGCTCGCCCAGGATTGGGTGAAAGGGAAGAAGGTGGGAGAGAGAAAGAGTGCTACAGTCTCAGATAGCTGGTGTTGTCTGTGGCTCTCCTTTGGTCCTCAAATGCCTTTGTTGACAGTAAACATCCTAAGGCCGGTTGTGCATCTCATGGCAAGCTTTGTTTCCCACCCCCTCCTTGCAAGAGGACTCTATCTCCCTTGCTGGCTTTGAAACTAGTTTGCTATGTTGTGAGTTGCCTCTGGAGAGGGCCACATGGCAAACAGAGCAGCCTCCAGCTAACAGCCAGTAAGACACCAAGAACCTCAGTATCATACTCACAAGGAAGTGACTGCTTCACACAACATGAGATTGGAAATGTACCCTTCCTCACTTGAGCTCCAGATGAGACCACAATCCAAGCCTCAATTGCCACCTGTCAGGGAAGCCAGCTAAGCCATGCCTGGATCCTTGACCTACAGAAACTTTGAGCTTAAAAAATATGTGTTGTTTTAAAAGTTGGTGGTACTATTTTTGCACAGCAATGTATGACTAAATAACTAATAAAGATTTCTTCAGAGATTCTCCCACTGGAAACACCTGGCTGGAGATCTCCTGATGTACTCTGACTAATGTGTTGTTACTTACTCTGCCGAGGTGTGCCTCTCAAGCCTCTTTACTTACCGTGCTATCAGGACAATTCTAGCAAGTTTCTTATCTTTATACTTTCTCCAAGAGAGTGTCAGGCGCAGTCTCTGAGTCACCTAAATGCAAGGGGACACATATCCCAAAATAACTGTCTGCACACTCTTCTTGCTCCCTTAATAGGGAGGGTCCCACATATTTGTGCAGGTTGGCAAGCAATGAACCAGGAGATGTTTCCCTCCTGAAAAGCACCCCACATTCTATGAGTGGTTCTCTGGAATTCTTCCTTACCTGAAATTGAGGTGGGAGATGAGGGCTTAAGGTCCTCTGTCTGATTTTTATTTTTTATTTTTAAGATGTCTTGCTCTGTTACCCAGGCTGCAGTGCAGTGGCATTATCATAGCTCACTGCAGCTTCAACTTTCTGGGCTCAAGCAATCCTCTCATCTCAGCCTTCTGAGTAGCTTTGACTACAGGCACACACTGTAACTCCCAGCTAATTAAAAAAAGGTTTTTAGGCTGGACGCGGTGGCTAACACCTGTAATCCTAGCACTTTGGGAGGCCAAGGCGAGCAGATTGCCTGAGCTCAGAAGTTTGAGACCAGTCGGGGCAACACAGTGAAACCCAGTCTCTACTAAAATACAAAAAATTAGCCCAGTGTGGTAGCATGCGCCTGTAGTCCCAGCTACGTGGGAAGCTGAGGCAGGAGAATTGCTTGAATCTGCAAGGCAGAGGTTGCAGTGAGCTGAGATCACACCACTGCACTCCAGCCTGGATGACAGAGCGAGACTCTATTTCCAAACAACAACAACAACAAAAAAACCACATTTTTTTTTTTTTTTTTTTTTTGGTCGATATAAGATTTGGCTAACATTGCTTAGGCTGGTCTTGAACTCCTGGCCTGAAGCACTCCTCCCGCCCTGGCCTCCCAAAGTACTGGGATTACAGGCGTGAGTAACAATGACTGGCCCCTTTCTTTGCTGTTTGTATTCTTAGCCCTGGGGCCCTTGCCAGTACTCTGTTGATGATCACACAATGTCATCTCATTTAACACCCTGCTAGTGTCTTTACCTTTATATTTTATGGTTGCTCCTCTTTCCCTAGCACCATAGTTGTCGGGGTGGGTTGGGAAGGGTGAGGTGAGAAAGTGTTATTTAAAAAAAGGAAAAGAGTGCCCATAAGTAACCTATTGTTTCTAAGAAGAGTCTTCCTTTTAACCCTTTTCACAGAAATTATTAGCTTCACTTTCAAAACAAAGAGAAAAGAGAGACAGTCTCTCCAAATTGCTGAGCATAGGGTCTTGAGAGATAATTAGACTGAAGAATTAGAAACTTTCAAAAGATTCACTGGGATCTAGAGGTCAGAAGAGACCAGAGGGATCCCTGTGAGTTAATATTAAGAACGAGCAAGAGAAGAAAAGGACAAATATTCTGCTCTCTGATGCCTGTGCAGGCAGAGGCCGGGCACGTGCACACACACGTCCTTAAACTGAAGGTTAATTATATGTGTTCTTACAGTATTTCATCAGTTCCTCCCAAATACCTCTTACTCTATCATCCATTTTTTGACTGGAAAATGTCCCCTAATTGCTTATGTAAAGTAGTGTTTTATAAACCAAAAATACAATTCTAGGCCCCCCAATTGACTGACAGACCCTGATCTCAGCCAAGGGAATTCCAAAGTTCACCTGAAAAACTAGTTCAGGCCATGATGTGGCAGGGAGAGGAGGGTCAGTTATGCCTCATTATTTCCTCCTCTCTTTTGGAATTCAGGCACAGATGACCAGCATTCACATCAATAAAGAGACCTCAAGACTGATAGAACACGCTGTAAGTCTATAAGAAACATTTACAATAGTTTGCTGAGAATGTTGGTTTCCAGCTGCATCCATGTCCCTACAAAGGACATGAACTCATCCTTTTTTATGGCTGCATAGTATTCCATGGTGTATATGTGCCACATTTTCTTAACCAGTCTGTCATTGATGGACATTTGGGTTGGTTCCAAGTCTTTGCTATTATGAATAGTGCTGCAATAAACATACGTGTGCATGTGTCTTTATAGCAGCATGATTTATGATCCTTTGGGTATATACACAGTAATGGGATGACTGGGTCAAATGGTATTTCTAGTTCTAGATCCTTGAGGGATCGCCAGACTGTTTTCCACAATGGTTGAACTAGTTTACAGTCCCACCAACAGTGTAAAAGTGTTCCTATTTCCCCACATCCTCCCCAGCACCTGTTGTTTCCTGACTTTTAATGATTGCCATTCTAATTGTTGTGAGATGGTTTCTCATTGTGGTTTTGATTTGCATTTCTCTGAAACCAAATACCCCATGTTCTCACTCATAGGTGGAATTGAACAATGAGAACACTTGGACACAGGTGCATGTGTCTTTATAGCAGCATGATTTATGATCCTTTGGGTATATACACAGTAATGGGATGACTGGGTCAAATGGTATTTCTAGTTCTAGATCCTTGAGGGATCGCCAGACTGTTTTCCACAATGGTTGAACTAGTTTACAGTCCCACCAACAGTGTAAAAGTGTTCCTATTTCCCCACATCCTCCCCAGCACCTGTTGTTTCCTGACTTTTTAATGATTGCCATTCTAATTGTTGTGAGATGGTTTCTCATTGTGGTTTTGATTTGCATTTCTCTGAAACCAAATACCCCATGTTCTCACTCATAGGTGGAATTGAACAATGAGAACACTTGGACACAGGAAGGGGAACATCACACACTGGGGCCTGTTGTGGGTAGGGAGGATGGGGGAAGGGGGAGGGATAGCATTAGGAGATATTCCTAATGTAAACGATGAGTTAATTGGTGCAGCACACCAACATGGCACATGTATACATATGTAACAAACCTGCACATTGTGCATATGTACCCTAGAACATAAAGTATATATATATATATAAAAGAAAAATTTACAATCTGTTCTCTCTGAAGCCTGATACCTGGAGGTTTCCTATACATAATGGGAACCTTGGTCTCCTAAACACCCTGTCTGAACCCAGACAGCCCCTTCTATTGTTTCTACCTGCATAATAGGAACCCTGGTCTCCATAGCCCCTTATCTGTCACCCAGGTTGGAGTGCAGAGCCACGATCTTAGCTCACTGCAGTCTCAGCCACCTGAGTAGCTGAGACTACAGGCACCTGCCACCATGCCTGGCTAATTTTTTAAAAAAATTATTTTTAGTAGAGACAAGGTTTTGCCATATTGCCAAGGCTGGTCTTGAACTCCTGGTCTCAAATGATCTGCCTGCCTTGGCTTTCCAAAATGCTGGGATTACAGATATGAGCCACCATGCTGGGTCCACAACCCCTTATCTTAACCCAGGCATTCCCTTCTATTGATTCTAGGTCTTTAGACAATAACTTAACTCTTTCAA
The DNA here is from genome assembly GCF_001698545.2 of Rhinopithecus bieti. Lineage (NCBI taxonomy): Eukaryota > Metazoa > Chordata > Mammalia > Primates > Cercopithecidae > Rhinopithecus > Rhinopithecus bieti. The sequence goes on along the minus strand of NW_016804580.1, from coordinate 4,988,293 downwards.
CCAATTGCCAATCAGAAAATATTTGAATTGCCTATGACCTGGGTGCACCTCTCCCTACTTTGTGTTGTCCTACTTTCGGGACTGAACCAATGTACATCTTACATGTATTGATTAATGTCTGCCTCCCTGAAATGTATAAAACAAAGCTGTGGCCTGAGCCCACCTTGGGTATATGTTCTCAAGATTTCCCGAGGGCCGTGTCATGGGCCATTGGTCACTCATATTTGGCTCAGAATAAATCTCTTCAAATATTTTACAGAGTTTGTCTCTTTTTGGTGACAGTTTCCATAGCCCAGTGACCCAGGTGGACATGAACGATTATCTGGAAATCCAAAGAATTGTTTCCAAACAGGAACATGAAACATGGGCTGGTGACAAGAAAACTTACACAGTGGTGCTCAAACAGGAACCATCCTTGAGTTCTGGTGGGTGAGACAACTGTCATTGATTTGGAGACTTACAAGTGTTCATTCTCGGTCTGGAACTGCAACATGGGACCAGAGGTGGGGCTATTGCTGATTGGGAGAATTAACAATATAATCCTCCAAATTTTCCACATGTCTGTATCCTGGCATTTGCTAAAGTATTCTCTGGCAGCCAGTATATTCACAGCAAGGCATGGTAGAAGTCGTTTTAGAAACAGACATTCCAGGGGACATGCCTGACTGTATTGCATAAGTAGCACAGAGCAGTTTCAGGTCTTTCTCGTCAGTCACTTGCTTTAGCGTTGCTGTTGAATATTGCTTTTACAGCTATACTCAAGCAAATTACTCTTCCAGGACTGGTCCTTATCCTAAGCCTGTGGGAGTTTGAGGGGTGGGTGTTACATACCATTGTAAATATTGGTCTGCAGGTTTCAACGATACTGACTGTTAAGTTCAGTCTAAGTCTGTCTCTACAAATTTTAAATTCCATCTAAAGTTTTCTCTGTACATACTGAACTGTAACTTAACTGGATGTGTAAACAAATTGGAACCTACTAGTCCCAATCACTGAATTTCAGCCAATCACAGGGAGTCAACTGTTCAAATCGTGCTTGTTTTTGTTTTTATTTTTTTTAATTTTAATTTTAACTTATTTTATTTTTTTGAGATGGAGTCTCGCTGTGTCCCCCAGACTGGAGTGCAGTGGCATGATCTTGGCTCACTGCAACCTCTGCCTCTTGGGTTAAAGCAATTCTTCTGCCTCAGCCTCCTGAGTAGCTGAGATTACAGGCATGTACCACCCTGCTTAGCTACTTTTTTTGTATTTTTAGTAGAGATGAGGTTTCGCCATGTTGGTCAAACTGGTCTTGAACTACTGACCTCAGGTGATCCGCCCACCTTGGCCCTCCCAAAGTGCTGGGATTACAGGCGTGAACCACCGTGCCTGGTGCTTAAATAAACTGTGCCTAAATAAAGCAAATAAAGCTAAATAAAGCAAATGTTGATATGTAACCAATCCAGCTGTTTCTGTACCTCACTTCCATTTTCTGTATGTCACTTTCCTTTTTCTACCCATAAATCTTCTCTGATTATGCGGCAGCACCAAAGTTGCTCTGAACCTGTTCTAGTTCACAGGGGTGAACAGTTTACAAGTTGTTCTTTGCTCCATTAAACTCTGTTAAATTTAATTTGTCCAAAGTTTTTCTTTTAACATAGTGTTCACCTCTTGTAGCATGGGAAATGCATACTGGAATGTTCTAAGAAAGTTTCACCAGTTTGCATCTCATTATAAGGCTTCTTACTAAACATGCCAGAAAAATTTCTTTGTAACCTTTTATTTTATTTGTTTTTAAACTTAGCATGTGGAAGTCAGGGTAAGGATTTAGTAAGTTTCTAGTGTATTTTCTCTACTTTTCTTCTTTACTGAATTTGCACCTTCCTTTTGATTGTTATTATTATTACAAAGAGATCAGAAATCAAAGAAAAGCAAAGTGATTTTTTTCCTTGGCAGAAACTGTCCTGCCAATGTTGCTTCTGGGCTTCTCTTCATTTCTGTGTTTCTCTTTGAGTCTTTCATTGCATGCAGTTGATTAATGTAGTTGACTGCTAATCAATATTAGCACCTGTGGTAGTGGAGATATTACTAAATTATAAATGATCTTTAAAGATACATTCCAAGAAGCAATTACTTTTAGGGCTGTATTTGTTATCACAATGTTGACAACGTTGATATCAGGATTTTAATATCCGGTGGGATAATGAATTTCTGCCCAACACAGATTTTCTCTGCCTTTGTCCTAATAACTGAATATTGCTTCAGGTTTGTAAATGGCAGTATTTTCTTGGCTTCATTTCATATAAAGATTCTTAAGAGAGTTTCTCTTTTTTTTCAAGCCATAGGATTTTATAGACATGAGGATAAAGTATCAAAGGAGAGGTGCTTATCTGAGAAGAAAAAATTTTGTTCTCTTAGCCTTCTAGTGAATCTTCTGCCCCAGGTAGATACTGCTGCATGTTATATTTGGGCAGTTGGTCTCTCAGCATCAGTTGACAGGAACAATGACAAGAATCTAGGGGAAGAAGTTGCCTCTGTTGAGGTGAACACTGAAGAAAGACTCAGCAGGAACCTTGCTGATAAGATTGTTCCATGGGCACAGGAGTATCACAGGATCTCAAATATGTATGAATTACTGCAATTACTAGGACCAGGAGCAGCACAATCGTCCTCACTCCATTCATCTTTCTCCTACTCTGTACTGGAACAAGTCTCCTATGGCTAATTTTTTCACTTTCTTTATTTTGTTGTATTTGTGAATTAAAATAAAAATAAGCCTTTTTTTTTTTTTTTTATTTTTTTAATGGAGTCTCACTCTGTCACCCAGGCTGGAGTGCCGTGGCACGATCTCGGCCCACTGCAACCTCTGCCTCCCAGGTTCAAGTGATTCTCATGCCTCAGCCTCCTGAGTAGCTGGAATTACAGACCTGCGCCACCATGCCCTAATTTTTATATTTTTAGTAGAGAAAGAGTTTCACCACGTTGGCCAGGCTGGTGTTGAACTCCTGACCTCAAGTGATTTGCCTTCCTTGACCTCCCAAAGTGCTGGGATTACAGACATGAGCCACCGTGCCCGGCCAAGAAATCAATTTTTACAGACTCTATTGGTATTGGTGGCATGGTGAATTCATGTTTACATTCTGAAAATTATCATCTTAGAATGCCTGTCATACAATTTCTGATGTTATTTGTTGTAAGTTATTAGTGGTATTAGCTAATGAGCACTGGTGGAGAATCAGCTGTGTTCTTAGCCCCAAAATAGGCCCTCCTAATTTCTAGCTCACCCTGCTGACGATTATATTTCATCGTATGCTACTGACACTCACTTCTGTGCTCTAGTCCAGTTTCCTGAATCCTCTTATAATCTATAGGAGTCAGAGATCAGGTTATCTTTTCTCCTGATTTTTCGTAGCACTGCCTACAATCACTATTGATCAGCTTTATGGAAAAGAAAAGCAAAACAAAATCTCCATTCCGGAGAAACTTACTCTGGGTAACAAGGGTTATTTTTCATAGTTTAATCTTGAAATGTTTTTCATTCTTTCAGATGGTCCACTTGACAGTAAGTATCATAAAAGCAATGGTTCTATAGAGATGGGGCTGTAGGAGAACTCAAGGAAGTTACTCTAACCGCGAAGGAAGGTACTTTAACCCCAAAAGTGTTCTAAAACCCCAGGATCCTTAAATACATGAATGAGAAGCCATTAAGGTGTTACTAAGGTCCTATTGATAAAGATAATAGCTAACACTTCCATGTGACAGGCCTGAGAACTTTATATGCATGATTTGTCCTCACTACAGCCCTAGGCGGTATTTGAGGATTGAAGAGTTAATAATTTGCCTAAAGTCACAAAGGTAGTAAAAGGTGAAGCCAGAATGCAGACCTATGAGAGCCTGCACTTTACTTTCTACATGTACTGCCTGTAAAACTCTGAAATGAGGCAGTCCTGGGAGATGCAGGGCCTCTGAGTATGTCTGGTCTTTCCAGCAGCAGGTCCATAGCCGGACTGGGATTTGTCTTTTACTTCTGTTCCCATCTCACTGGCACAGAATATCCTGGGGTGAAAAGTCACAACTTAGGGCTCATGATGTCATTTATAGAACGGCAATTTGTCATCTCGCGTCAAATTGTAGATTCGAGACACAAAATCAGAAAAGCCTGGTTAGGACTTTGAGAAACAAAAAAGAACAAGAGCCCATAAGGTGCTCCATAAACATGTTTTTACGCATGGCAGCAAGTGAGGATATTATACTTAGTAGGAGTTCTTTTGGAAGTGGATTTAGAAACAGAGTCAGCTTGGTGCACTAGAAAGAAGAGTTAAAATTCCTAAGTGCAGTGGAAACTTGCGAGTGTTCTAAGAGGCGGCGTAATCAAACATAGCAGACGTTCTCCCTCTACACAGCAAAGTGAAGAAAAGTGGGACAGCCTTTATTGCTTCAGTCTGAACTTCTGAAAATCCCGACAAAGCATCAGAGATTAGGGAGAGGTCAACCTGAAAAGATTCATTTGTTAGAGAGCAACGAGGGTAAAATGTAGACATGAACTGAAGCGCTGACTGTGAGATTTCAAGAAATTAAAAAGAATTTTTCTGAAAAGATACCAGAAAGTTTAGGGAATACAAAAAGGAAGCTGCAAATGACAAGTGCTATAAAAGAATAATGACCACAGGGAGACAGACTTCAGACATAAGACGCTTCTCTCTTAGCAGAGGTTTTAACGGCTAAGAAAGATGTTGACGATATGAAAAGAAAATTCTGCTAAATGAGCATGATGCTTTTCTACCAATTGGCAAGAACCAAAGTCATAGATGGGGATATGTTTCATAAAATCATTAATATAATAAGCTGCTGTGACAGGAAGGAACCATTGCCTATGAGGCTGTGAGAACTCTTGAACCTGTTTTTAAAGACAAGTGGTTAACTCCATATCCCCAGAGGATAAATAGGCCACAGTTAATTACTAAGGTTCCTAAATTCCCTCCTGGAACACTGTCCCCTGCACCAACTCTGCGTCCTTCTTCTGTGTGATGGGGATACAGGCTTCTATGTTACGCAGAAAGCAAAAGGAAACCAGGAATGTTCTAGATCCCATACCTATTACTCATTATGCCACCTGATTTCCTTTATGCTATAATGGACATTTCATTGCTGATGGAAAACTGAACAAAGTGGGCAATTTGGGCTTCTCTATAGAACCATGTTTAATTATCTATGGTTTTGAAGTAGTTTAGTGTTTAATGCCCATGATGAAACATATAGAAGAATGTCTGTTTTTCATGGTTCCTGTAATTGAATTAATTGGCATAGCTTACTTTCTGGCCTTAAATTTTTTAATTGATTTAGTGTAAAATGAATTTGGGCTTTTGTATTCATCTGTTTTCATGCTGCTGATAAAGACATACCCGAGACTGGGTATTTATAAAGAAAAAGAGTTTTAATGGACTCACAGTTCCACGTGGCTGGGGAGGTCTCACAATCATGGCGGAAGGTGAAAGTCATGTCTTACATGGCAGCAGACAAGAGAACATTGAGACCCAAGAGAAAAGGGAAACACCCTGTAAAGGCATCAGATCTCGTGAGACGTATTCACTACCAGGAGAACAGTATGGGGGAAATCGCCCCCATGATTCAATCATAGCCCACTGGGACCCTCCAACAAAATGTGGGAATTATGGGAGCTACAATTCAAGATGAGATTTGGGTGGGGACACAGCCAAAGCAGATCAGCCGTGGAAAGCTTGTGACCATATGAATGTCTTCCATGACGTCCCATGTTAGAGTGAGTCACTGGTTTGCCTCAGTAACTCATTTGTTTCCATCTGCTCCATTTTCACCCATGGGGAACGCTGATGACCATTGTGGTAGTATATGGTTCCCTGTAGATTATGAATTATTGGATTCATCTTGGCAATTAGGGACCATGAACTTAAATACAATAGAATTGAGGTGAGGGAATAGAACAGAAGATAGAACAGAAGATCAGCAGTCCAAGTCTGTATTCTCTTTAGCAAATCACCCTCCTGAAACCTTCCTTCACTGAGGAACATGTGGTAAAGTTTAAATGTACTCTACCTGTAAATTTATCTTACCAAATGCTCTCTGTAAGACCCAGGGTGAAGTTTTTTTGTTTGTTTGTTTGTTTTTGAGATGGAGTCTCACTCTGTTGCCCAGGCTGGAGTGCAGCGGCGCAATCTTGGCTCACTGCAACCTCTGCCTCCCAGGTTCAAGAGATTCTCCTGCCTCAGCCTCCCAAGTAGCTGGGACTACAGGCGCGTGCCACCACACCCTGCTAATTTTTGTATTTTTAGTACAGACAGGGTTTCACCATACTGGCCAGGCTAGCCTCGAACTCCTGACCTTGTGATCTGTCCATCTCAGCCTCCCAAAGTGCTGGGATTACAGGCTTGAGCCACCACACCTGACCTCAGGGTGAAGTTTTATCCTATTTATAGGAAGTTTTCTTTATCTGAAATGCTTAAAGTTTTATAACCAGATACCAGGTCTAGGACTGTATCCAAAATCTCTAAATCCAACATGTCGAAGGTTGAGATTAGGAATCAAAACCCACATATATACCGGTATTATTTTACTGGATGGCATCTTTTTCTCACATTTGTCCTGAATTTTTAGGCTGGCCTAATTGGAAAATGCAAGTATCCTGATCCCGAAAACTTCTACAGAGTCTCTCATTTTAAATAGTCTTCTGTGGAAAGTAAAGCTATTTTATAACTGCTGATTTTAAAGTGCTCTCCCTGCAATGGGTGCTATTTTATTTGTTCTTGCCCATTTTGTAATACAGGGTTCATTTTTTATTTTTGGGAGCAAGAAAAGAAAGGAATATAAAATGGAACAAAATCTACACTGCTCTTCAACCAAAGAAACTGCTTTTTACCATTTTGAAATTTCTGTCTCAAACCCTGAAAGTGGTATTTTAACGTAAGGACATTGTATAAAATTACAGAAAAAGTACAAGTTATAAATTAAAAGAAAATGCTTAATAGCTTAAAATCTTAGAGATCATTAGCACAAACTAGCAGCTTGGGAGTTTGTGATCATTGTAGAAAAATAATTGCCGAGGATTGAAGACATCCAAAGAAGCGCCCAAAAGTCATCCAGAGCCATTTCTTAGTAATGTCTGGAATCGCTGCTCCCATGGCTCACATAGCAGGCCATCCAGTTACTTCTTAAATAGAAACTCACTTTCTCAAGAGACTGGATGTTTTATTACTGAAAATAAATTGTTCTTTCACTGAACCACAATGTGTCTTTTGCAGCTTCCATATTCTTCCTTTAGTTGTATTACCCTCGATAGCATAAGTTGTCTTTCTGTTTCCCATCCGGGCCTTCAAGTAAGTCAGGCTCCGAGTAAAAGATACATATTTTACATCACAACCTGTGACACACACACAAAGCTTAAATAAATGTTTAACTCATGTCAGAGGCGTTTGAACCAGAGCAACTCCATCTTGAATAGGAGCTGGGTAAAATGAGGCTGAGACTTACTAGGTTGCATTCCCAGACAGTTAAGACATGGTAAGTCACAGGATGAGATAGGAGGTCAGCACAAAATACTTGTCATAAAGACCTTGCTGATGAAACAGTTTGCAGTAAAGAAGCCGGCTAAAATCCACCAAAACCAAGATGGCGATGAGAGTAACCTCTGGTCGTCCTCACTGCTACACTCCCATCAGCGCCATGACAGTTACAAACGCCATGGCACTGTCAGGAAGTTACCCTATATGATCTAAAAAGGGGCAGCATGAATAATCCACCCTTTATTTAGCATATTATCAAGCATAACCATAAAAATGGGCAAGCAATAGTCCTTGGGGTTGATGTCTATGGAGTAGCCATTCTTTTATTCCTCTACTTTCTTAATAAACTTGCCTTCACTTTATGGACTCGCCTTGAATTCTTTCTTGTGCGAGATCCAGGAACCCTCTCTTGGGGTCTGGATCCAGACTCCATTTCTGTAACACACATTTAATACAGGCACATTTTTCTGGTATTTTCAATTCTCTTCTGTTTCATTAAGAAAGTTTCCTCATCAAGACTGTTAGATCCATCACAATCCACTAAGTGACTCCCAGTACTGGGTTTGGGAGACACCGCTCGAGGTGTTCCTGGGTTTAGTCCGAGGACTGGAACGCAATTGTAGCTAAAATCCAGAAATGGCGCTCTAAGACATTCTGACCTTGAAAGTGAAATCTGTAATGCATTTTTAGTGTGTATTTAACCTTGTAGAAGGAAGATCAATTGACTTATATTTTACTGATGTCTTCTAGGCATTTTATGGGCATATGGCTGGCTGCAATGGGGTAAAGCTGAGCAGATGCTGCCCAGAAGCTGAGTGAGAGCTCAAAGCAGCTGCCCATAGTTGTGCTCTGGGGTGGCAGTTATAGTCCTAGAAACCCACAATTTAAGAACTGATAAGTCTCCCTTCTGCATAGGCATCATTCCCACATCTCCAATGCTTAGGGTATGAGCATTGCCCTTGGGATAGGAGCCACACCAGGAGCCAGGAGCTGGGGTCAGGGTTTGGAACTAGCCACAAGGTCCAAGTTCAGTGGCCAGTCCTGAAGTGGATCCAGGGGTGGTAGTCTTTGAAGTCCAGAGTTCAGAAAATGGCTTATACTCCTGGTGGCTTCATTATACTGCAAGGAGATGTAATTGCTGGATGAGCCTCTCAGCTCTTAACTGCTGCCTTCAATCAGTGAACATTTAATGAAGTCTACACAAATTAATTAGTGTAAGTTGTAAATGCTGAATAAGCTTGAAATACAGTGAAAGAGGTAAAGAAGGAGACAACTGTGCTTTTTAAGAAATAGAAGAGTCATTTTCATTAGAAATGGCTTTGGGGATGACAAGTAGTGTGTAAAGAAAAGATGAATTTTCTTCTTTTTTTCACACATACAGTAATTACATTTAGAATTCATAGTTAAAAATAAAACCTAACTCACTTAGGAAGACTGCTGCATGGCACTTGAATTATGTAATATTTCAATATATCGTGTGTGATGAATTATTAACATGAAAAGATGATAATGAAAATATTGACTTTCAACCTGTTTTAAAGAACAGAAATATTTCTGATTTTTAATATATTAGGCCAAAAAAAAAAGGCAGGAAGGAGACCACACATGTGACAGATATAGGAGATGTTACATGTTATCTGCTTCATCCCTTTTGGCAGTTGAGTAAGCACTAATCATTTTCCAAAAGAAGTAGGAAGAAAAATTCAACTTTGTCAAAGAAGCACCATTTGGGGCTAATCCGGAACAGAAACAGCCTCTTTTCATGTCTAATAATGGTCCCACTTTCCCAAGTCACCTTGAAATCACCATTTCTTCCTCATATAGCCTTTAGGGTGTTTTGTTTTGTTTTGTTTTTACTTGACCATTTCAGTTTTCTTTAAATAACTCATTTAGCAGTATCGATTGGGTGATCCTAATTTGCCTGGCAGAATTCTGGATTATACCAGTTGTTCTGGAGTCCCATCCAGGTTAGCATTTGTCTAAATTATTTTAAACATAGTTATTTTTAAAATTGATAACTGTGTCGATATGATTTTCATGTTTTATTAGGAATCTTACTATTAACGGCTGTGTTTAAAATAAGACTGGAGGTTGTGTAGTCCTTCAGTTTATCCTTCTGGTTTCTGTTATGGGCTCTTTCACATTGTGTTAAAGGCTTAGGTATACAGTTCTTACTTTAATAACCTTAATACATGGTTACATCTTTTTTTTTTTTTTTTTTTTTTTTTTAGACGGGGTTTTACTCTTTTGCCCAATCTGGAGCTCAATGGTGCGATCTCGGCTCACTGCAACCTCCGCCTCCTGGGTTCAAGCAATTCTCCTGCCTCAGCCTCCTGAATAGCTGGGATTACAGGCATGCACCACCACTCCTGGCTAATTTTGTATTTTCAGTAGAGGGGTTTCACCATGTTGGTCAGGCTGGTTTTGAACTCCTGACCTCAGGTGATCCAGCCACCTTGGCCTCCCAAAGTGCTAGGATTATAGGCGTGAGCCACTGCACCTGGTCAATACATGGTTACATCTTAATGCATGGTTAAATTAATATATTATATTATAATTATGATATATATATATGTATATCTCAACCTTTATGAACCTTTCCAGACTGAAGATGACTAGTATCTCTCTCCAGGGACAGTTTGCAGGGCATCCAATGATAAGACCAAGTGCTCTTGGATACAAAAAGTGAGGAGCAGTTAACTTCTTTCTGTTTAAATATTTGACACTGCTTATCCACTCCTGCTTGGTGCATCAGCTAGTTGTGCTATAGCCTTATGACCTTCAAGGTGCATAGAAGCATTAGGCTGCCAGTCAGTTGGGAATGGGAAATGATAGGATATGTACATTAATATGTGCATATATATGTATTTGTATGAAAATTAGTGGTTGAGCATTCCTACCACAGAGAATTTAGGGAGTGATGTGAATGTTCTTACTACTGTCATTTATTCTGCAGTACCAATATAAACCTTAAAAAATTGTTCAGTAATTTAAAAAAATTGTAACAAACCATCCAGAGCAATAAATTATGAAAAAAGGAAATATTTCATGAAAAATTAAACAGTAAATTTTTATTTCCTCAGGTATGCTGTTAGTGAATGTGTAACTTATGATCTTCTAATTAGATGATGGTGACCACATGAAAACCCAAAGACACAAGTCTGCTAAAGAAACATCTTTATCTATTTAAAAATTAGTAGTTATTTTGAGGCTATGCCCATAGATGACAAGGTATCACATGCAGTGCAGAAGATGTGTTTACATGTCATTCTGAGAGGCATAACTTTTCATTTAGATCAAATGGCTATTCTAAATTTGTATGTGTGTGTGTGTGCCTTTAGAGTAAGGATCATCCTCTAGAGTAGTGTCTATTCCTTAGGACTAAGGACAGGACTGAAATAGACCTGCTTTAACATAGAATAAAATAAAACTTGACAGAATTGAAAAGGTCAGTGAGTAATTAACTGCCTAGCAGAGTAAAATTTGATATAATTTAAAGGAAGACAACATAACCCACTCTCTGCAGTGTATCACCCACAGCGTTCAGCATATATTCACAAATTACTAGACAAAGGGCAGAAAAAAATATGATTCATAATTAAGAAAAAAAT
>NW_016804580.1:4948979-4976630 GCF_001698545.2 Rhinopithecus bieti | reverse complement strand
ATCAAAACAGCAAAAATTGATAAAATTGATTTCATCAAAATTAAAAACTGCCCTCTGAAATACAGTTAACAAAAAAGCAAGCCACAGACCAGAGGAAAATAGTTGCAAACATATATCTGTCAAATATCTTTTTTTTTTTTGGAGATGGAGTATCACTTGTAGCCCAGACTGGAGTGCAGTGGCACGATCTCGGCTCACTGCAACCTCCGCCTCCTGGGTTCAAGCAATTCTCCTGCCTCAGCCTCCTGAATAGCTGGGATTACAGGCATGCACCACCACGCCTGGCTAATTTTTGTATTTTCAGTAGAGGGGGTTTCACCATGTTGGTCAGGCTGGTTTTGAACTCCTGACCTCAGGTGATCCAGCCACCTTGGCCTCCCAAAGTGCTAGGATTATAGGCGTGAGCCACTGCACCTGGTCAATACATGGTTACATCTTAATGCATGGTTAAATTAATATATTATATTATAATTATGATATATATATATGTATATCTCAACCTTTATGAACCTTTCCAGACTGAAGATGACTAGTATCTCTCTCCAGGGACAGTTTGCAGGGCATCCAATGATAAGACCAAGTGCTCTTGGATACAAAAGTGAGGAGCAGTTAACTTCTTTCTGTTTAAATATTTGACACTGCTTATCCACTCCTGCTTGGTGCATCAGCTAGTTGTGCTATAGCCTTATGACCTTCAAGGTGCATAGAAGCATTAGGCTGCCAGTCAGTTGGGAATGGGAAATGATAGGATATGTACATTAATATGTGCATATATATGTATTTGTATGAAAATTAGTGGTTGAGCATTCCTACCACAGAGAATTTAGGGAGTGATGTGAATGTTCTTACTACTGTCATTTATTCTGCAGTACCAATATAAACCTTAAAAAATTGTTCAGTAATTTAAAAAAATTGTAACAAACCATCCAGAGCAATAAATTATGAAAAAAGGAAATATTTCATGAAAATTAAACAGTAAATTTTATTTCCTCAGGTATGCTGTTAGTGAATGTGTAACTTATGATCTTCTAATTAGATGATGGTGACCACATGAAAACCCAAAGACACAAGTCTGCTAAAGAAACATCTTTATCTATTTAAAATTAGTAGTTATTTTGAGGCTATGCCCATAGATGACAAGGTATCACATGCAGTGCAGAAGATGTGTTTACATGTCATTCTGAGAGGCATAACTTTTCATTTAGATCAAATGGCTATTCTAAATTTGTATGTGTGTGTGTGTGCCTTTAGAGTAAGGATCATCCTCTAGAGTAGTGTCTATTCCTTAGGACTAAGGACAGGACTGAAATAGACCTGCTTTAACATAGAATAAAATAAAACTTGACAGAATTGAAAAGGTCAGTGAGTAATTAACTGCCTAGCAGAGTAAAATTTGATATAATTTAAAGGAAGACAACATAACCCACTCTCTGCAGTGTATCACCCACAGCGTTCAGCATATATTCACAAATTACTAGACAAAGGGCAGAAAAAAATATGATTCATAATTAAGAAAAAAATTAATAAAGCAGAGCCTGAGATGATCTTGTATTGTAATTAGCTTAAAAACATATTAAAACTGCTATTACAAACATGTTCAAGGACTTAAAGGAAAAGATGAACATAATATATGAACAGATAAGAAAGTCTTTTTTGTTAATTTCTTTAAAAACTAAACAAAAATAATATTTTTGTGTGTGATTATATGTGAGAGTAAAATGTATCGTGTTGTGCTGTTAAATATTTAATAACTGGCTCTTTGAAGAAAAAAAGTCAGTTGCCAAGTGACATGATGTAAATATGACTACTACCAATTTTGAGTAACCAATGTTATGTCAATCAGCTTGCAAAATTTCTGAAAATTTAATGAATCACATCTTTGCTAACTCCAGTGCAAAACTGAAAATGAATTAACAATGCCAGCAAAGAAAGAGGGACAAATGGAATTGCAACGTATTCTTTTAAGATTCCTGTATTTTATATTAAGTAGGAAAATATTAACTTTAAGTAGACTGTGCTGTTATAAATTTATATCATAATCTCAAGTAGAACCACTAAAAATAACACAAAGATGTATAGCTAAACTACCAATAGTCAATTTTTAAATGGATTACTAAGAGATAATAGAATACAAAGGAAAAGAGGATGGGAGGAGAATATAGGACAAGTTGATAACAACAGCAATCTGGTAGACTTAAACCTAACCATATCAATAATTACATTAAATGTAATTAAACACTACAATTATTAGATAGATATTGTCAGACTAAGTAAGATCTAAATGAAAAGTAATATCCAACTATACACTGTCTATATAAAATTTACTTTAAATACAAAGACCCAGATAAGTTAAAAGTAAAATGATGAAAATATATATACCATAAAAGAGTAAGCTTAGGAACATTGATATGATGAAATTAATGTCAGAAAGAATAGACTTAAAGACAATGTGTATCATCATATTCAGAGAGATGTTTCATAATTATAAAAGGTTTAGTTATCAGGAAGACATTATAATCCGCAATGTGTATGCCCTTATAAATAGTTGGAAGTCTTTAATCAAAGCACTCCATGAATAAAGCATAAAAAAGTTTGAGTTTTGAAGATATTAGCTGATTCTAATTATTAAAATAAAGGCTGCAAACAGAAAGGCATTAAAATTTATCCCTGTAGAAGCAAAGGAGGAACATAACAACTTAAAAGATAAGAGCTTAAGTAGTTACCAGTTTTAAAGTTCTATAATTGTTCTGTGGAATATCTTGATTTATGGCAAGACTCTTGGAATGTGTCTTCTACTTTTAATTGGCTAAATTTATATTATTCATAAGAATGAAGTAAAACTGAAAGACTTAAGATTATGCAGTATCTAAATTTAGCAAAATATTTAAAAAGAATTAGTAAATAGAGGCAATTCATTTGACATGTATCCGGCCACTGCACTCCAGTCCGGGCGACAGAGCGAGACTCCGCCTCAAAAAAAAAAAAAAAAAAAAAGGAAAAAAAAGGTGCTTAAAAAGGGGTTAACAGTACTTATGAGAATATTAGGGCTTAAATATTTACATATTTCTATATGAAAAAATAATAATGAGAGTATTTTCTATTTAGTAGAATTTCCTCTGGGCTTCCAATGTACTTTAGCACTTTAGAGTAGGGTCATGTAAGTATAGACAATTTCACATTTATTAACCATAAAATGAAACTTTGAACAAGTTTTAGGAAATCTTATAAACAAAAATAAAGAGATGATATAACATGCATTCATGAAAAAATTACCAGTAAAGAGTACTTGACACAGAAATGTTGACAAAACTGTTAAAAGCACACAAAAAAGTGTTATTTTTAACTAGTCAGATAATCATATAGAAGACATTTAACATTTTATAATATGCATGATTGTTTTGTTTATTAAAAGTAATTTTATTTTTTTAAAAGGCATGCTTGTTTTAGGTTCATCAGTATAAATATTCCTTGATTGATAAAAACATATTAAAAAATTATTGTATTGATTATTTTCACTCTCAGTGTTGTCCTGGTTTAGGTGATAGGTTACAGGGTAATCTGCCCAGGAAACAAATTCACTCTCTCAGTCAACCAATTGACAACTACTTCCTGATTACCTAATGCATGCCTGTTAATACCTTTAGAAAGCAAATACATCTTTTATACTTTCAGAGAGTTTTTATCTACTTAGGGAAGGTTTATTCACTGGTATAGGTGAAGCAACTAGATAATAATACAGCCACATAGCACCACAGTTGGTCCTGCAGAATCTAAGCTATTTAAACGTGTTGGATTAGCAGCATGAATAAAAATGATGGTCCACAGTAAATGTTGACACTCAATGGTGTTTTGGTTAACTCTTCTGATGCCAATAATACACATCATTCTTTTCTGTTGCTATTCAATGTGACAAGAACTGTCTGTGTTTTGAATCCCTTTGGCTCATTCATTAGCCTTGGAATAAGCAATATTTCCAGGCTTCCAGGCATGTGTGTATTCTGACGACCTAGAGTTTTAACACTGTGACTTATGTTTCTCTATTTCTCTTAATGTATTACATATTTTGAAGACTTGGTGAGGATGGGATTAATTATACAAGCTCATTTGCATATGAATACCAATTTGATTATAATGAGATTATAATGAGAATTAAAAAATAATTTTTATTATCTTTGGAAATTTTTTCTTAGACTATTAGTATCTCTTCTTAAGTCATTAAAAAACAATGATGATATCTGAGAGGAGGGGAATTAAAGGGAAGGATTTGTTTTACAGAGGGATGGAAAACAGACAATACTTTATCTGATTCATGACTTTTCCCATGGTTAAACCTGCCTTAGCTTTTGGAGACTTTCACCTTAATTAACCAACCCTACCTTTGAGCAGAAAACTTCCAACATGAGAACATTTTCTCATTTTCTATTTAACTATGCTAAATACTTTAAATATTAGTCCAAGGATCTTAGAAATCTAAAATAGATTGCAAATTTTAGTGAAATGTGTACTGACCCTGAGCTAAGTTGTTTGAGACAAAGTGTAGAGGACTATGTGCTTGCAAACGAAGCAGGGCGTTCCGATAAGTCCTGCTCTTGCAAACGAAGCAGGACATTCCTCCCCTGCCAACAGGGAGGACAAAGGAGCCAGTTGCAAATAGCAGACCCTGGGGGCTTGTTTATATGTAAACATCTTGGAAATCCAGAAAGTCAGGGAAAGGTCAGAAAAACAACAGTGTGTCTTGTGACTTGGTAACATTCCACAAACGACTGTATAAAATAAAGCGGAGCGTGTCGCTGGGGCGGCCGCCATGTTTGTCTTGTCTTGTGTTGTCTTGTGTGTTCATTCCTTTGTTCAGGAAACACGCGGACCCCAACAACAAAGACTAAAAGAACTAGGAAAATCTGAATGCTTCCCTAATCTAATCAACTCTCATTTGCACAAGCTTTTGCTTTTGCATAAAGACACCTGTGAAACAGATATTCTTATTGTTATTGTTTCGAGTTTACAGACGAAGACACTAAGGAATAGAGACATCAAATCACTTGTCTACTAATAAACTCCTGAGTATCATTTGAATCCAGGTCTTCTGACCTGAAAGACTATTGTTTTCACCACTGCCTAATGATTATATCCTTAAATATATCTCAGTATCAACCAAGCAAATTTAAAAATTCTTGAATGTTTCTAATCAGGAAGCATTTAGTGGAAGATAAATATTTTGAGGAAATGCTCTATACTGTGTCTTCTTCTTGGGTATTACATATTATGAGAAGTCTTGCTGTAGTGACTCACAAGTTATTTCAACCAGTGTTTTCCATACAAACAATGACCCATGATTGTTTCATAGAACTCAGTTTGGGAAACAGTGCCCAATGAAGCAGGTCATTGTGGATTTTAAAAATAAAGGCCATAATCTTAATTTCTTATATTTATTGTTAGCCTTGCCCTGTCTTTTCAGGATTGATTTTTTTTTCTGAAAAACTCATCTAAGAGTAAATTTTAAAGTCAAGTATATAATCACCATTAATTTCTGTGGAAAAGCATTTAAAGTATTTTTGGGCCCTTAAATTAATACCCATTTATAGTAACATGGCATTGAATTTCATAATTGGCAATGATGGCATAGCAGGCAGGGGACCTTCTGTGATGAGTTTGCACTGTGGTGTCTTCCCGGCTTGCTCATCCAGCTTTGTGTAGATGACACAGGCAGTAAGTAAAATGCAGCATGCAGGGTGCCAGGACAATGCACACAAAAACTGAATACATATTGCTATGGTCTGAATATTCACGTCTATTCCAAATTCATATGTTGAAGCCTAACCACCAAGATGATTGGTATTAAGAGTGGCCTTTGGGAGATGGTTAGATCAGGGGGACAGAGCCTTCAGGAATGGGATTTATGCTTTTATAAAAGAGATCCCAGGGTGCTGCTTTTTCTCTTCCACCCTGTGAAGACGCACTGAAGATGGCATCTTCTGATGCCATCTATGAACAAGGAAACGGGCCCCACCAGATACTGAATCTGCTGGTGCCTTGATCTTGGACTTTCTAGCCTCTATAAATTTCAGTTGTTGATAAGTTACCCAGGCTATGGCATTTTTAAAATTAACATCCCAAATAGACTGAGACAAAAATGATGCACAATGTCTTTATAATGAAACATTTAATTTCAAAAAGAACCAAACAGAACAGTCAAGGCCAAAGAAATCAGTGAAAGCAAGACACCCATTCTATAAGATTTTCATGACTATAAAATGGGCAAAGCATGAGTATTTTGAAAGAAGGATTATAGGTGACCTGTGGCAATCATATAATTGGGAGCATGATAAGAAGTGGCTCTTGTTTTACTGGGCAAGCTGCTGACATGTAAAATCTGATTTTTTCCTCATTATTGAGAGGTAATGTGCTGAAATTAGAACTAGGAATCAAATGAGCCTTTTCTCATAATTGAATTCTTAAAATCCAAATGGATTTATCCTAGAGTGTGATTATGATGTCATTCAATTTATATCAAGATTCTATTCATTTTCTCATTTGATCTTTGCAGTAGCTGTCAGGTGGCCATGTTAGGGCTCAACACCAAATTTTCTAACTCTAAGTCCAGTCTTATTCCGTTGGTCTTTTGGGCTTATCATCTTAGTTCTTAGACCCTCTGGCACCCCCCCAAACCCCAGGCTCTAAGGTGTTAGCTTGAGATCCTAGACGAGTCTCATTTACTTTGAGCATCTTTTAAAAAAGCAAGATCAGATTCATATTAAAGAGAGCAAGGACTCTGGAGCCAGGTGCCTGGGTTTCTTTACCTGTAAAGTGGGATAAGAACAGGACTCAATTTCAGAGAATTATTGTATTGTGAGGACTAAAGAGTTAACCCATGAAAAGTATTTAGAATAGTGCATGGCAAATAAACACCAGAAACAGTAATAATTGCTATCAGACCTCACAGTGCAATTCAACAGATCCTTATGGAGCAGTCCATGAGCCAGGCCATGCCTTTGGAGGTGCACACCAAAACTGACATGGCTCCTTCCCTGCTAGAGTTTATGGTCAGTGGTGGGGACAGACACAGAAAAGA
This sequence comes from Rhinopithecus bieti, assembly GCF_001698545.2. Taxonomy (NCBI): domain Eukaryota; kingdom Metazoa; phylum Chordata; class Mammalia; order Primates; family Cercopithecidae; genus Rhinopithecus; species Rhinopithecus bieti. The sequence continues at coordinate 4,969,561 of NW_016804580.1, read as the reverse complement.
TGACTGTTGTATAATGAAGTACATGCAGGGATAGAATTATGCATAGAAGGCATGTGGTTTGTTTGTTTTTTTTTTTAAACAGCTTTTTTGAAATCCAGTTAACAGAATAAATTGCACATCTTTAAAGTGTACAATTTGATGAGTTTTGGCATATGTCTATACTCAGGAACTTATCATCACGACATAATGAACATTCCACAATTCCCAGAAGTTTTCTCAAGACTCTTTAGAATTCCTCCATTTAACCCTTCCCCCATATTCCCAGGTAACCATAGATATGCCATCCATTGTTTAGATTTTTTTCCAATTTTTAGAATTTTTCTCTTCATAATCATCTTGAGATTCATCTCTGGTGTTATGCGTATCACTAGCTCATTCCTTTTTATTGTTGCATATTGTTCCATTATACGGATGTGTTGCAATTTGTTTATTCATTCACCAGCTGATGGACATTTAGGGGGTTTATAATTTGGGGCTATTACAGGTAAAGTTGCCAAGAGCTCTTTAAAATAAAACACTTTATACAATTTAGTGAGTCTGGACAGACGGATAAACCCACAAAACCATTGCTACAATCAAGATACAGAACATTTCTATCATTCTAAAATGCTTCCTCGTGGCCTTTTGCAGTCCACCTCTCCTTCCACCCAGATCCCAGGCAGCCAAGGATCTGTTTTCTGTCACTAAAGATGAGTTAGCATTTTCAAGAATTTGATACAAATGGAGCAATGAAGTATGCATGCCTTTGTGCCTGTTTTTTACTCAGTATAGATCTGTTTTTTTTTTTTTTTTTTTTTTTTTGAGACGGAGTGTTGCTCTTGTCACCCGAGTTGGAGTGCACTGGTGCAATCTTGGCTCTCTGCAACCTCTGCTTCCTGGGTTCAAGCGATTTTCCTGCCTCAGCCTCCTAAGTAGCTGGGATTACAGGTGCATACCACTATGCCCAGCTAATGTTTGTATTTTTAGTAGAGATGGGATGTCACCATGTTGGTCAGGGTGGTCTTGAACTCCTGACCTCAGCACAGATTTTTTTAATTCACCCCTACTGTGGTGTTTATCAGCATTTCATTCCATTTTGTCGCTGAGTAGTATTCCACTAAATGTATATGCCACAATTTGCTTATTCATTTAATGGGCAGTTGTTTGTTTTCCAGTTTGGGGTTATTGGGAATAGCTGTGAATGACTTCGTGATGATTTAAAAAGTTGTACTTCTACGAGTTCTCTAGAAACTAACCCTGCACAGAGGTCAGTTGGTTACTCCTCAGTGTAGTTTCAGAATCAGCAACTGTTCTCAGCTCTCTGAACCTGTGAATCTGTGACTAATTTTACTTTTCCCTTTGATTTGTTTCTCTGTACTGTTCAGAGGTAAATTTGAGGACCAGTTATAGCAGTCATACAATTGTTATTGCATGTATATTTTGTGTGCTGATATTATCCCTGACTTATTTTGCCTTCTATCATTTTATATACTCTCACCCCTAATTTTATCATCTATTAATTTTTTGTTACATTGTATATTTTTATAAGACACCTCAAATTCATGTTTTTAAAGGAGAGAGAGTACAGATGAAAGAAGTGTTAAACGTGGCATAATATGAAAAGCTCCTGGAAGCTTCCCTCTGCCCCCAAATATCTTGCCTTTCTGCTTATCAGGAATACTTGAAATTCTTCCAGTAGAGAGTCATTCCGTTAGATTAAGAAGTATTTCCACTAAGGAGGAAATCCTCAGAGAGAGACAATACCTTCATCTTAGGTCACAGATATGGGAATTTATTGTTTCCGAAAGTTTCCAACTGAATAGCTGGAGATTGAGGTCGATAGAAGTAAAGACAGTATGGGAGGAAGGAGAAATCACTACAGGGTAAAAAATGGAAAAGTATGAGAAAAGAGTTGGAAGGAAGAAACAGAAGGAGAAGACACCATTTTCTGATTTTGCTCATCTCCTTGCTGAAAAGTGAGAATTTTAGTTTTTATTTAAGTTTTGCTTTTTTGGGGGGAGGCATCTTCCCAAGGTAGGAATTTAGTTAAATAACAATGACAACTAATACTTCCTTGCTGAACTACCTGGAAATCTTTGATTACTGAAGCATAGAAATAGAATTTAAAAGTGAATATTTAGACTCCCAATTTAAAGTCATCCAGTTACAGAGTGGAAATTGTTTATGTTTATTTTCTCTTCAGTACTGAAGCAGACATGTTGTGAGGTGAAGTAAGGAACAGGCAAAATATAGACTGCAATGGAGAGAAAAATCTTATTTATGTACTACAAAAGGTAGGTGTCAGACACAATTGGCAATTGTAAATACACACCCCCAAATCAAAAAACTTGAAAAGGAGTCAATGTAGTACTTGAAAGCAATTCTGAAAAGAAACAGAAGGAAAAGGGAAAGAGAAAGTAATCTCCCCTCCCCTTCCTGCCTGCAACAAACCAACTAAACGAAGTCATGGGAATGTAAATGAAAACTAGATGTCAGAAAAGTATCGAGTGCGGGGAAGAATGATTCTGGCAGCAGGAAAAAAAAAAAAAAAAAAAACATCAGCAAGCAGCTGAATTGTAGATTTAGAATACTTAGCAGTTTGCACACGACTTGCTGTTGAAAATCTTGTTAATGGGAGCAAAATTCCTTATGATATCAAGTTCTTGCAAATATTTTACCTTTTATAGATGCAAGTCTAAGCCCACTCCATGGTTTGGCAAATTTATGTTAAATGACTACATAGACTTGTATTTGATTAAAAGTTCATTTTTGTAGCTGCCAGGAGAAAAGTCAATTAGTTAATTCTCCATTACAGACAACAGAAATGGAAAGGGAAAAATGAGCGGTTGTAGGTCCTTTGGGGCAGTAGTTGATGGATATGCTTTCTGTATGAAGCCCGGGTTTCTTTTATTACTCAATCCTGAATCTTCATCGCAAATGGGAGGCGACATTTCCTTTTAGAGCTAAGCTATAAACATCGTAGTTAAGAAATCCAACTACAAAACATACAGGTTATGTACATTACCGCATTTTCTAGGAAAGGGGACTTGGGGAGTAGTTTAATTGTACCACCCCTACAGTGTGGGAGCCTGAAAGGATGACAGTAAAGTGCTTCATGAATATTGATTACAGTGGTAAATAAGGATGGCTGCATGGATCTCTCTATCTCAATACGGCACCATCCTGGGAAAAGAAAAATAACGCCGGAACCTATAAAGTCCTCGTTGCCACCTGTGTCAGGGAGTCATATTACTCACAAATGGCACAGCCAGGCTGAATTGGAGCTCTTCTCTCCCAGATCACAGTTATATTTTATTACCCACTCCATTCTCATTTAGTTGCTACCACTTACTTTCATTGCCTGTGGAGTCTCCCAGTTATTTTCCCAGAGACTCGCAGGTGGAGATACAGGGTTATGTACAAGCTGAGCTTGGGAAAGCATGCCTGGGTCTCTGGTGTGTCATAGCCTCAGTGTACTAACATTTGCCATCAGCAATCATGTCATATATTTTTGGATCCTACTTGAAGTTTTGTTTTTAAATTATCAGAGTCACAGTTTTAAATTTCTTTTCTTAGACTTCCCATTTTGCCCACTAGGCTATGAAGACATTGAAAATTAGAAAATTATCCTGTAGAAAATCTTGAGGTTTAATCTTGAGGACTGGTTTATTTTTATTTTCTCAGATCAAGAATAAGATTAGCAAATTCTTCTAAATCTAATTCATAGGTGACCCTTTTGGACTGGATTCTTTTCAATCCATTTTAAATTAATGTGTAAAGTCCCCAAATGGCAACAGTTTTATTTTCAAAGGGAAAGGATTAAAATGAAGGTGGGAATTCCTTACGTTTCAGGCCACAGCTCAGTTAGGAGTCTGGTTAGTGCTACAATAACTAACTCATCTAGGCTTTGCTAAATGCTTGTTGAACTGAATTGGATAAAACTAAGAAGGTATATATTTGGGTAATTAGAATTTCACATTGACACCTACTCTGTTTTCATGGGTTTTGAGATCATAGTGTTTTCCCAGCCACATGCCTGCCAAATAATGTGACAGTCAAAGTTCTGGGATCATGTTCCTGTTCCTGCATCTGTTTAGTATATTACCCCATTAGGCAATATAACCCACTCCATAGGCTCATTTCTGGTCTTCACCTGTTTCCACAAGTGTGACTTTTCTAGCACAGTCCCACAATTTACAAAAGCTCTTAGAATCCACTTTTGTATATCAAATAACTTTGCTCTGAAATCTTCAGGCTTTCATCCGAGTCCTTCAAAAGCCACAGCTGTAGCTTCTGTTCACAACATCTTGAGGAGATATGGTTGGTAAATACTGTTTACACTGTCTGCTGGATCTCACCGTGTGTAATTGGCTAGAGTACAAGTCAGCCAGCACCACAGACAGTTCACGTTGCTTTGCATTGCAATGCTATGACTTCCTAACTTTGAGAGGCAGAATTTGTGATGATCCAGTTTTCCTGGCATCACGGCCCTGTGTTTCAATCTTTGTGACTGTCTTCAGGATGTTCAGGGAAGGTTTAAAAACCATGTTTGTTGATTTCCATACATGCTGTCTTGTGTTTCTGTTCATGAGCCAACTAGCCCATCGTAAGATAGGAGATATACAGGTTCCAGTAGGTGATAGCATTTTTTCCCTCTGCTTTTTTAGAGGCACACAGCTACATGACACACCACTGGAAACCAAAGCCAGTACTTTATTTTCACAGACTATTGAAATTTCAATGTACCCATAGGACATTTTTTTTTTCACTTTTTTTTCTTCCACATTGATACCGGCAATTGTTGCACTGCGTCCTGGTTGATGCCAAATTATATACAATCTACTTATCTACTTTTAACCAGACTTTAAGTGTAGACTGTAGAAAGGGGGAAAAAATCATATTTAAGCCTTAGAAATGGAATTCAGCTGTAAGTTCTGGAAAGGCTGGCAAACAGGCATCTTTCTGCTGAGGTTCGTGCATTCTGTTAGTTTGAGAAAGAGTCCATAGTTGTTCTTGGGATAACTGAATGGGAGAAGCTGAGTGTGAGGAAAGAAACATCGACAACATTCAGTTCTTGCAGGGGCCTCATGACAGTTTTTAGTGAGGTGAATTCCTAGAAAACGGATGTGAATACTCATGTTCAAATATAAATACCCAAATTTGCCTCAAGCTAAATATAAATTTTAGAACATTATGCTTTTGCTGTGGTTAATAATGGCATTGCCATTCCGTTTCAACACATTGGTATTTGGGAATTGAATGAATATCTCTGTTCAACTTTTCATCTTAATTCCGGTTGCCAGATTTAGCAAACAAAGGTACATGTCACCCAGTCAAATCTCAATTTTAGATATACAACAAAGAGATTTTAAGTACAAGTATGTTCCATGCAATAATTGGACAACTATTGCATGTGGCATACTTTATACTAAGACATTCTTTGTGGATCTGAAGTTCAAATGTAACTGTGCTTTTCTGGCAATGTAAATCTTAATGTAGCTAAGTAATCCCATCAAAACCAGTCTTCGTTTCGTTTTTATTTTGCCACTCTCTGATTCTGGACACCTGAATGAAAAGCAAGGTCTTCTTTTAGCATCACGCTGAGAATTCCACAAATTCAGTATTATTCACATCTGCAAAGAAAGGTAAAGGCCTTTAATAAAAGAGGCATGAAAAGGAAATCTGACTTCTTAACTACAGAAATTCACATCTATAATCCTCTTCCAGTTCACCCAACTCAAGTCATTAGCACATGATATTTTGCAGCTGGCTGAGCCAGCTGTTGTTACCGGGATTCAGGTGGGGATAAAAGGACATTTACAATTTTTATTTCAGAGCTCCCTTCCAAACCCAGACAAATAAATATTTAGCAGCAGGTGATGCAAAGAACCAATGAAAAGAGTTGAAAACAGACAGAATGTCATCATTTGGACAAATGCAAAATGCAAAATCTAGCCTGGGGTATAAAATCCTGGAATGTAGTGCCTGCCATTTGCTTTCCCCAGGTGGAATATTTTATATCTTCAGTGTGCAGATGTGTGAGGTTTATATCGCCTCACAGCGTCATTGAAAATGGACCATTAGGGCCCCTCTGAGGTATAAATTTGTCCACCAAAAATGGTCCAATTACTCAATTATTCTCCTGATTCTCGTGTTCAGCCCCATTTTCTGAGTCATAAGTTAGAGGAACATAGCCATTACTTTTGAAGTTTCCACTGTTAAGTGTCCAGACCTGAGGCATTCAGGACTGTGCCTCCAACTAATATGCAGTCTCTAATTACTTCAGAAACACCACTGAAGTCCTGCTCTTCTTGTATCAGAGGCTTGGAATATTACCGTGTTTTGCACTTGAAGGCTAATGACTATATCTCCTGGCAGGGCCACTCGGGACCAATGGTACAATTAAACCATTATTGTTGTAACATTTCTGGAACTGGGTTAAATTTCTAACATCCGCTTACTGATGTATTCTTTTTGAAAAGTTGCTCATTTGAAGTCCTTTCCAAAAGCAATAAAACCGTCTTTCAATTTCAATCTCAACTCAAAGTCAAGCAAACTGTTTTCTTTTTCTTTTGAAATCAAGCTTAATCTTTCTGAGAGGCTTGAGCAGCTCAAGAAGTATTCCTGCTGGGGCTTCAAATTGTTCACACAGCATACATGGGGCGGGGTGAATATCATGGAGCAAGTTTCTAAAGGCGTTCTTGGCCAGGGTGCTTTGATCCTCAGTGACACTTGAGAAGGATAAGTGAGTAATTCCATTGTCATGGCCATCGCTACTTGGTTTACCCCTGGGATGACCAGAGCCTCACAGAGAGGTGGAAGAGGTAAGGATTTGGTTCTCCATATATGTTGCACCTGCTATGAAACCCTCAGTCACTTAGCTACCAAATAATATTCCCACTCCTTAGCCTGACTTTGAAAGCCTCTAAGGAGGTTCAATTGGTCTATAATGACATTTCAACTAGACAATCCTTCACTGGGAGGGATTGGCCCGCACTTTGCAGAATGTGTAGGGTACATGGTTTTCCTGTCACTCTGCCAACCAGATATTTCCAAATGATCCCTAGGGGTGGGTGATGCTCCCGATCAGAGCCACCCTTTCAGAATATGGTCCCAATTTACCTTTTCCACTTATACTCCCATTATTCCACTGGGTGAGTACTATTTCCAGACATAGTATTTGCTCTTTGCCGCTGTGAGGATTAAATAGAATATTAGTAAAGCAGCTCGTGTGGTGAATTGCTCCTTGCACTTGGGAGCAATGCACTGTATGAATTGCTTTACTAATATCCCATTTAATCTTAGGAAAGGAACAATTTTTATCCCATTCATATCCCAGGAGCAATCAATATTTCATTTAATGCTAGGGAGGCAGCAAGGCGCTGTACCTGCACTTGCTTCCATCCTTTACATCACTTTGCTTTCACTCTTATTCCATCCATCTGGGTGGAATGTACTTTTCTGACCTCTGAATATGGAAATCCTACCTTCTTTTAGATATAATTTGACTGATATATGAAATCTCTTATAATCTCCTTGTTCTCTATGTTCATTCACTGCTCGGAGTCTGGGAGAGACATTCAAGGACTAAGTTGGGGAGACAAATGAAATTGTGTTTATAGTATGACAAGTACAATGACGAAGCCAAACCCAGGCTGCAGAGAGTGATCGTGGTAGGCAGAAGAGAGTGATCATGGTAGGTTTTCTACAAGAGTGATGCTTGGGATGAGTTTTGAAGGCAAATATTTGATTAGGTAAGACCTGACATCATAGTTCATGCCTGTAATCCTAGTGCTTTGGGGGCCAAGGTGGGAGGAGTATTGCTTGAGGCTAGGAGTTCGAGACCAGCCTGGGCAACATAGTGAGACCCCTACATCTACAAAAAATAAAAAAATTAGCTGTGTGTGGTGGTGTGCACCTATAGTCCTAGCTACTCAGGAGACTGAGGTGGAAGGATTGCTTGAGCTCAGGAGGTTGAGGCTGAAGTGAGCTATGATTGCGCTACTGCACTCCAGCTTGGGCGATAGAGGAGATCCTATCTTTTTATAGTATGGTGTAGTATAGTATAGTATAGTATAGTATAGTATAGTATAGTATAGTGTTTTTTTTTTTTTTTTTTTTTTTTGAGACAGAATCTTGCTCTGTTGCCCAGGTTGGAGTGCAGTGGCATGATCTTGGCTCACTGCAACCTCCACCTCCTGAGTTTAAGTGATTCTTTTGTCTCAGCCTCCTGAGAAGCTGGGATTACAGGGATGTGCCACCGTGCCCTGCTAATTTTGGAATTTTTAGCAGAGATGGGGTTTCACCAGGCTGGTCTTGACCTCCTGACATCAAGTGATCCACCCGCCTCAGCCCCCCAAAGTGCTGGGACTACACGTGTGAGCCTGGCAAGATCCTATCTTTAAAGAAAAAAGAGAGTTGATTAGATGAAAGGGAAAAGATAGGTTCAAAAGCCTGTTGGTAGTAGTTCATTTTGGTTGATGCAAATGGAGCATGTAGGGAAGTGTCAGGCAATAAGACCAACAATGGAGCCAGGAGCCAAATCATCAAGAGTTTTGTAGGTGGGCTGTGGGATCTGGACTTTATTCTGCAAGCTGTGAAAGCAGTTGAAACATTTTGTTTCTCTTATTACCTTTTTTCTACCTTATGCTATAATTACTTATGGATAGACGAATTTTTCCAAATGAGACTATCCTCCTCATGGTTAGCTATATCGTTTCATCTCTGTGTTTTCTACAGAGTTTACCAAAACCTTTTGCCAATCGCAGATTTGCTGGGACTAGTTTGGATTAATAAAAGAAGTAATGAGCCTCGTAGAATCTTGTTCTCATGTAAAGAATGCATATTCATGTGTTTCATCTTAATAAATTGACATGGGATATGGATTTACCTTTAAACCTAATTAGCAGTTAGCATTTTTTTTTTCCTTGTATAAGCAGTTGGCTTCCAATTTCTTGGGTCACTGATGGCCAGTTGTGAGTGGAACCACTATTCTTTTAGTTCTACTATTCATTTTCATATTTATAAAACACTGTGTTGAATAGCTGGTGGTCACATGGGTAAAATAAAAAAAAAAGATAAATTAAAATCAGAGGCTGTAGCTACCCCCTCTTCCTTCTTTGGAAAAAAACCTGGACCCCAGGTCTTCCCATTTCTCTGTCCTGAAAGCGAGAAGGCTCCAGCCAAATGGCTTCAACAGAGGAAGAGAAGCTCAGAAATGTGGCTGGTTCATGGGAAAAGGCTTTGTCTTAAGTCTCCAAACTGTCAGCATTCACACCCTGCCTTATCTCAGTTGACAGAAAATTGGAGGAGAAATATTTAAAATCCTCTTGGGCCCTAAGGGCTGGAAAGCAGACAGACTGCTCTGTTCTGAAGGAGCTGAAACTCTGAGTTATGGATTATCTTTGCAGAACATGAAACAGAGTGCATTTCTGTCATCTGTCTGCTTCTACCCATTCATGGTCTGAATGCTCATTCTCTTATTCTTTATTGAGAAGGGGGACATGACTGGAAGGTCACAGGGTTCCAGCTCAGGAGGAAGGTAGTTAACTGGTTAAATTAGCCTTACATCAGCCCCAGGGCTTATGGGAAATCCTATCGGGAAGAATTTTTATAGCTCTAATGGCCAAGATTAATTAAGTTGATTTCATATTCATAATAAACCCATACAACGAGGTGACACTTTTACAGATGTGCCAAACTTTGGCCAGCCAGAGACTCATTTTACCAGCTTCTTCTTTTACAGTTTAAATGAATAGAGAAAAAAGTAAAATAAAACACACGTGATTTCTGTTTGCTTTGTGCACGTTGATCGGCCTTGGTTGAGGATCTGCCCGCAGATCCAGGATGAAGGGGATTCTGTCTTGCTTGTCATACTTTCCCCCTTGTTCTGCAGCCTGTGATGTGGATAGAGATGATGTGAGAGCGGCAGCAAAAAGAGAAAACACCTGATGAGGTAACGTGTGTGTTTTCCGTAGTCCCCTCTGGGCTATTTAAAATGAATGTCGTGGCTTTTTAATGTGCGAGCTTTGAAAAAATTGGTAAGAGTGTGCATATGTCCTGCCCCTATCTAATCTCATCATGACAAATCATTACACCAGATTGACTCACATATGATTCTGAAACATGGAAGATTTCCTGTTAATATTATGGCTATCATATGCCAACATTAAGGCAGAGTTTCTCAGCCTTGGCACTATGGACATATTAGTCTCAATAATATGTTGTGAGGCGTCGTTCTGTGCATTTCGGGACCTACCATGGCATTCCTGGATTCCACCACTAGATGAAATAGTCTATTCTTAATAATTAAAATTGTCTCCAGATATTGCCAAATGTCCTGGAATGAAAGGTGGGCAAAACCCACTGCTCTAAGGCATATTGCATTTAATGGGTATTCACTAATAAAATTACAGCCTTAAAGTCAAGAAGTCCACCTGCAAAAATTGCATGTCCATGAATTAATAATTAGCTGGCACCTACTGTCTTTCCTACATAGCCAACGCTTAGCTAGATGCTAATTCTAAACAATGAAGAGCCCTGGGCAATCAGTGTTTTGAAGTGTTAAGAGCCCCTAGTGGGGATATTAACCCATAGTTAAATGAAATGAAATGAGCTATTACACTGAAATGAGAATATAAATCAACGAGATTCCAACTTGCCCATCACAGATGGACATTTGTCATAAGCTAAACGGTGCATCCTAGCAAACACTGGGGCAAGTCTTGCTGGCCAAGCAAGGGCTGAATCCTGCCAGTTTTGGTTTTGTGGGATATTGTTTTCACCAAATCTGTCATAATAAATTATGAAGGAGTTAACAGATACTTGGAAAGAATTCAAGTTATCCAAAAGATAAGGAAAGCATTGTGTTTATTTGTTTGTTTATATCTTGACTACTTTCAAAGGTGACTTAAGATTTTTATAATAAAATCATAATTGATGAATTTTTCTTTTCCGACTTTCCCTGGGGAAACTCACTCAAGTCCATGACTTCAACAATAACTTAGATTGATTTTTCATTTTTGATTGATCATTGATTTTTTCTTGGTGTCCAAAATTCTTTTTTTAATTGAGATATAATTTATATATTAAAAATTATATATAACCTCAGAAACATACATTTTACACTTTGAAGAATATAATTTAGCGGTTTTTAGCATATTTACAAGGTTATATAACCATCACCTCTGTGTCATTTCCAAGCATTTCTCACCTGAGAAAGAAACTGTGTCCCCATTAGCAGTCACATATAGTCTCCCTGCCCTTGTTCCCACCCCTGGTTCCTGGAATTACTAATCTGCTTTCTGTCTCTGTAGATTTCCCTGTTCTGGGCATTTCATTTCCATGGAATCATACAGTATGTGGCCTTTGGGGTCTGGCTTCTTTCACCTAGCATAATGTCTTCAAGGTTCATCCTGAGCTTGAAACCTATTTCTCCAACAATAAGCTTAATCAGCCTGCCTATGCCTCAACTGATCTCACCCACACGCCTCCAAAACTATCCCCACTCTCAGTCAGTGGTGTCCAGTTTCGCAAACTGTAAACCTGGAGACCATCATAGGCAACTCCTTCTTCCTCATTTACAACCTCCAGTTGGTTATGGAACTTCTCCATCTCTGGTGCCACTGCCTTCAGAACCCCTGCTAGATTGGTTTAATAGGTGTATTAGTCCATTTCCATACTGCTATGAAGAAATATCCGAGACTGGGTAATTTATAAAGAAAAAGAGGCTTAATGGACTCACAGTGTCACATGGCTGGGAAGGCCTCACCATCATGGCAGAAGGTGAAGAAGGAGCAAAGGCACATTTACCTGGCGGCAGGCAAGAGAGCATGTGCGGGGGAACTGCCCTTTATACAACCATCAGATCTCGTGAGACTTATTCACTATCACCAGAACAGCACAGGAAATCCTGCCCCCATGATTCAATTACTTTTCACCAGTTCCCTCCCTTGACACGTGGGGATTATGGGAGCTACAATTCAAGATGAGATTTGGGTGGGGACACAGCAAACCATACCAGCAGGTCATTTTGTTTTCAGGCTTACCACACTCCAGCATTCTCCACACTTTTTCTGCAGTGATCTTTTGACTGTCTTCCTCTCCTGCTGAATTCCTCTGTGGTTGACCTTTGTCCTCTGGAGCAAGGCCAAAAGTCTCAGCAGGGCATATAAGGCCTCTTCTGATCTAGCCCTTTCTACTGACTTTCCTACTTCTCCAATCTGTTCTCTTACTTTTTCTCCCACCCTGTACTCACACTTCAGCTGGAACACACTTCTTGTGCTCTCTCAGAGACCCTGTGTGTTTTAACTCTGTCTTTGGATTAAACATGACAAAGGGACATGCTGTTCTTTTAGTCTGGAATGCCTGGTTGCTCCTTCTTCTCCAGAAAGCCATCTCTGATATCTCCCACCCTTAATCTGGGCAGTAGCTTTTTCTCTCGTGCTTATGTATGTCGGAGCAATGGCCCCTCTGTAATTTTCTGTTTCCTACCTATCATTCCCTCTAAATTGTGAGGCCCTCAATATAGACATTGTGCTTTTGCATTAGTCTGCTGGGGCTGCCGTCACAAAATACCACAGGTGGTTTAAACCCAGGCATTTGTTTTCTGTCAGTTCTGGAGGCTGGGAGTCCACGATCAAGGTGTTGCAGGTTTGGTTTCTTCTGAGGCCTCTCTTTCTGGCTTGCAGATGGCCTCACTTTTGCTGTGTCACGCCTCTTGTCTGTACATGCCTGTGTCCTAATCACTTCAGTCATACAGGATTAGGGCTCACCCTAATGACCCCATTTTAATTTATTTACCTCCTTAAAGAAGATTCTATTTCCAAATACCATCACATTCTGGGGTTCTGGGAGTTAGGACTTCAACATATGAATTTGGAGAAGACACAGTTCAGCCCGTGACAACCTTCCATTTGCACTTTCCCAATACCTAGTCCTTAATTAGGGTCTCAAAAACATAAGGATAAATAAAAGAATATGAGATTCAAGGCCATGGAGAGGAAGGTGATCAGAAAGGAGGGAGGAGGGAGAAAAGAAGGAAGGTGTCAAAAAAGCATACCAGAAACTCAAGGCTTCATTGCTAAGTCTTCACATCAAATTTAGTGCTGGGCTCCATTCTGACTTCCTCAGGCCAGGAATGGGGGAAAACACTAAGAATTACCTTACACTTTATAAAAGATTATTTTCAGTATAGAGAGTTTATAACATTCAAAGAGATTGACATATTTTATAACTTTTTTTTTTTTTTTTTTTGAGGTAGAGTCTTTCTCTGTCATCCAGGCTGGAGCACAGTGGCATGATTTTGGCTCACAGCACCCTCCACCTCCCAAGTTCAAGTGAGTCTCGTGCCTCAGCCTCCTGAGTAGCTGGGATTACAGGTACACACCACTGTGCCTGGCTAAGTTTTGCATTTTTTTTTTTTTTTTTTTTTTTTTTTTAGTAGAGATAGGGTTTTACCCATGTTGGCCAGGCTGGTCTCAGATTCCTTACCTTAAGTGATCCATCCACCTTGGCATCCCAAAGTGCTGGGATTACAAGCATGAGCCACTGCACCTGGCTGTATTTTATAACTTTAAATTTCCCTCTTTAAGAATATTCATTTCTGCCATTTCTTTTTGGATTGTGTTTAAATTTAGAAAACTAGAAAAACTTTGTGATCTAGGATTTATAAAGTTAATTATAAAATCTAATTTCATTCATTTACTTGGCCAGGTGGGGGAATAAAAATAAGTGGTATTTCAATTTAATTCGCTTCTAAAAACGACTTGATTATGCCTAATATGAGCAGGATTGTCACCACATTTTCTGTTCCTGTCTCCAATATGATTAAGTCCTCCTACAGAGGATTTAGCACTGACATTTGAAGGAAATTGATAGAGAACTGGAAGCAGATAAGAAACAATTCTTTAGCCTGTGACTTATTTTCAGGAAAGATGGCCTATGTAAGGTTGTGTCTAATTTAAGAGTTCAGTAAAGGTCTTCAATTTTGGGTGCTATTGACATTACAAGAAACACAGGAGCTTCAACTTGGTCTCATGTGACTTTTGGCAAGACATCTACTCCATCGGGTGCTCGGGTTTTTCCTCCAACGGGAGAGAAGGTTAGATCAGGATCTCTAAGGACCAGTCTAGTGCTCCTATTGTGAAATTTTATGAACCCTGGAAAGCTGCAGAAATTAGTATTTCTGATATTCTCCCAATAATTTTAATCTAGTAACTGACATCACTATCAACCATCATTTTTGCCAAAGTTTATTGAGTAATTAGCAGGTGGCCAGGCTGTGCTGAGTGAATGCTTTGTATACATTACTTATTTAACACTCCTTGCAAATGAGGAAAGCATTATTATACCTTAATTTTACAGATAAGATGACTGAAGTTTAGAAAAAATCTGAAACTTCTGCTAATAAATAGAGGTGCAGCCGGGTATAGTGGCTCCTACCTGTAATCCTGGCACTTTGGGAGGACAAGGTTGGTGAATGGATTACTTGAAGCCAGGAGTTTGAGACCAGGCTAGCCAACATGGCGAAACCTCATATCTACTAAAAACGCAAAAATTAGGCAGAGGTGGTGTTGCACACCTGTAATCCCAGCTAATTAGGAGGCTGAGATATGAGAATCGCTTGAGCACGGGAGGAAGAGGCTGCAGTGAGCTGAGATCATGCCAATGCATGCCAACCTGGGTGACAGAGCGAGACTCTGTCTCAAAAATAAATAAAGAAATAAATAAAGTTGCTTCCAACTGAATGCTAGTTACGTAATTTTGTGATTTGGTTATAAGTTCTCACCATTGTGTAATGTTACCCACGGGAAATAAATATTTGGTTAATACTGAGCTTAGACTAGGCTCGTTAGAGCAGAGTTTAGCAAAGCATGGTGTGTCTACTATGACAGTATGTGAGACCCTCTAAAACGACGTTAGAACTTTTGAGGCCCAGTTGTCAAAGTCCACTGGGCACACATCTGAAGTCAGAGTTGAGATTCTTCATCTTGCTGCTGTGTGGGAGAGTATACAGAGCAACTGAGGAACACCCAGCAGAGGAAGGTGGGAGCCACCTACTCTACATGTTGGGCTTATGCTGAATGATTCTGAGAAGGAGTTGTCATGGCTTGAATTACGGCACCCCCTGCCACACACACACACACAAAGATGTGTTGAAATCCTTACCCCCAGCACCTCAGAATATAACCTTATTCGCAGAATTTGACCTTATCAGGTCTTTACAGAGGTAATCAAGTTAAAATTAGGTCTTTAGGGTAGACGCTAATCCAATATGACTGGTGTCCTTGTGACAGGTGGGAACTTTGGACACAGAGACAGAGATGCACAGAGGGAAGATGATGTGAGAACACACAAGGAGAAGACAGCCACGTGACTGGAGTGAAGCATCTCCAGGCCAAGGAATGTCAAGGATTGCCCACAAACGTTGGAAGCCAGAGAGGTAAGGACGGAGTTTTTCCCAGAGCCATCTGAGGGAGCAGGGCCCTTCTGACACCTGGATTTTAGGCTTCCAGCCTCCAGAGTTATGAGACAGTACATTTCTGTTGTTTTAAGACACCTGGTTTTGGTATCTGGTCACAGCAGCCCCTGGAAATGAACACAGGGGTGCAAGGAGCTGAGCTCAGTTCTGGGTTGGTTGCCATCAGTTCAGCAAACTGGTGTCTCGGTGAGCTTTGTCCAGAGGATAGAAGGAAAAAGGGGGCTCTGGGAATATTAATTGTAAGAATGCACTGATGGTTTAAAAGAAAAAATTGTTGGTCAATTTGCAGCTGCCTCGTGGCTTTGTATGGGTTTTATTAGAAATATTGTTGTTCTGTTAGGAACATCCTGATCTGACCATCAATAGGGTTGATTTCACTCTCTCAGATTTTATCTTAAGAGTCATCATTAATTTTTTTTTTTTTTGAAACAGGGCCTGGCTATGTCACCCAAGTGGGAGTGCAGTGGCACAATTTCAGCTCACTGCAACCTCTGCCTCTCAGTCTTAAGCCATTCTCTCACCTCAGTCTCCTGAGTAGCTGGGACTACAGGTACACACCACCACACCTAGCTAATTTTTGTATTTTTTGTAGAGACAGTGTCTCACTTCTTTGCCCAGGCTAGTCTCGAACTCCTGAGCTCAAACGATTTGCCCGCCTTGGCCTACCAAAGTACTGGGATTACAGGAGTGAGCCACTGTGCCTGCTCTAATTTTAATTAATTAGTTCTTATTTATTTTTAAGTTGCAATATACAGCAATAGACAAGGCAAAAAACTTTACCTTTGGTTCAAGTTTATTTATTTAAAATAACCTATATTAAACTAGATAAATTACATTTTCCTTCTGACTCAGAAATACATTTGTTTTTAATTATGAATACCCCTGGAAGAATCAAAAGACTCTTTTTGTTCTTTATATTTTAATGAGAAGCAATTTCATTAAGATATTTCTGTCTAAAACTTAGCTGGCGACATTGATGGGGAGGACTGCAGACCTCCGTACGGCCATCTGTTAAGGATGGAGAACTTTTGAAGGCAATGGTCACCTAGGACAATGGCTAGGTGAAGGAGATTGAGAAGATAATTATGCAAGGGTACAGGCCAAAGACTCAAGTCATCTGCTTCTAAAGCTTGCCTAGAACTGGCCTTGCCATGAGGAAAGGGTGAGTAAATCGTGACCCACTGGCTTCCCTCTGTGCACAACTCATGGCTGCTTGTTTACATTCTCACGCTAGAACCAAGAGTTCCATTATTGACATGCACTGTGGACAGGCAGGTTTTGAAGGCCTGCCTATAAATCCATCTGACAGTTGTAACCTTTTCTTACGTGACCTGCCATGGTCTGAATAATGCATTCCCCCAAAATTCAAATATTAAAACCTAACCCCAAAGCAAATAGTATTGAGAAATGAGGCTTTCTGGAGGTGATTAGAATGGGATGAGTGACCTTATAACAAAGAGGTCTGAGAGAGCTTGTTCACCTCTCTGCCATGGGAGCATGCAACAGGAAGTTTCCATCTTTGAATCAGAGATTAAGCCATCACCAGGCACCAAATCTGTTGGCATTTTGAACACAGCCTCCAGAACTGTGAGCGATAGATTTCTATTGTTTATACATTACCTGGTCTAAAGTATTTTATTACAGCAGTCCCAATGGACTGAGACAATAACAAACCTTCCCATTTACAACTGTCCTTGGAGTACAGCCCATTCATTAAGTGTAGCTCCACATGCAAGCCCTGTCTGAAGAAGACAAGCTAAAAGCAGCCTCTGATGGGGAGCAAACACTGAGAGAGGCAGAAATTATATTCGCTTTTTCTATTTTTTTCCTAATTTTTCTTATAACCTCTTGATCTCATTAGTGCTAAATCAAGTTTAACCTAGAGCTGCCTCCTTACATATTTTAAATGTGGCCTGAAGGTTTCTGTGTTACATTGTAAACTATAGCCTAAATGGAATTGTCAACAGACAGTAATCTACTCTCGTGCCAATCACTGAATTTTGGCCAGTCAAATGTGGTCCAACTGTTCAAACCATGTTCAAATAAGCCAAACACTGAGCCAAAACCAATCTGGCTGTTTCTGTTCCTCACTTCCACTTGCTGTATGTCACGTCCCTTTTTTCTGTCCATGGATCCTCTTCCACCACGAGGCTGCCCTACAGTCTCTGCACCTACTCTGGCTCAGGAGGCTCCCCGATTCTCAGATCATTCTTTGCTCAGTTAAACTCTCTTACGTATAACTTGGCTGACATTTTTCTTTTAATGTTAGTAACATCCTTGAGACTTGGATGCAGTCAACCACAGGTAAGTTAGATGTGGCACAAATCATATTTCTCTTCAGTTCTCATGTGTCCTAACCCTTATATTGTATTTCTCATTTTTTTCATTTCAAAAGGAGTCCAGTTATTGATTTTTTCATTTTTAAAGGTATTAGACATATACTTTATAAAGGTATTATACATAAATATACATATATTTTAAAGATATTGCATGTATATACATATATGTCACCATTTGACAAAAGCACCCCAGTGTATATTCAACACAATCAATAGAGAGAAGTTCTAGTAACCCCTCATGTTACCTTGTAGTCAACCCCTTCCCTAGCTTCTGGCAATCACTGAATTGTTTTCTGCTCCTATAATTTTGCATTTTCCAGAATGTCACATAAATTGAATCGTGTAGCCTTTTGAGTCTGGCTTCTTTCACTTAGGCTAATGCATTTGAGGCTAATCCATGTTTTTGCAGGCTTCTGTAGTGTTAACAAGGTCATTGCTGAATAGTGTTTCATCATATGAAGGCAAAGGTTTGTTCACCCACTCCCCAGGTGAAGGTCCTAGTTTTTGGTAATTGTGAATAAAACCACTATAAATGTGCATGTGTAGGTTTTTGTGTGAACATGAGTTTTCATTTTATTTATTTGTTTTTAATGTGAAATATGCTTAGGTCAATTAAAAGCAGCAGAGAATCTCTAACTTATTGAATACTCTGTAACAGCTTATTTACGAAAATGAGAAATAGGTACCTAGTTGATAAACCCCTTGGGGGAAACAGGGAAACAGGAGAACCTAATTAATTTAGGCCTGCATTTCTTAGTTGCCAACTGAACCTGCCAGCATTTATTTTGGCAAAAATATTTTTGGAACTAGATTCTTGAATTAAAGCAATGAGAGGTGTTAGGCCAAGTGAAGGGAGCTCCTAGAACAGATGTCTTGTGTAAAGTAGGCAACCAAATGGTTTGGTAAAATACATCTTTTTCAACTAATCCTCATCACTGCCTGTTGCCGGTATGAGGTCAATTTAAATAAATAAGAAACAACACTTCCTATCTATTAGTATCTCTCGCCATGTAATCCATAAATGCTAGAAGTTGATTGGTTTTGATCAATGATAAGTGTGTATCCCAAGAAGACAAGTGTGAAATGGTCCTAACCAGTTGGTACAGGGGATGCTGTTTAATGATGTTACATGTCACGGCAGCTAGGTTTCTATCCAATGGGGCTCACTGTAAAGTCTAACAGCCTTATACAGTGATTTGATGCCCAGAGTAAGAAAACTCAGTGAACAAGATCCCTACAGAGCAACATATACAAAATGTTTTTTTGAGACTTTCTTTTATTTTCTTCTCTCCATTTTCTTGGGTTTCCATGCACCCTTCCTCAGCTTTTTTATATGGACCGATTTCTACAAAAGGCATTTGCAAGCCGTTGAAAGCAGAAAAAAGCATTACCGATATTTCTTTGGAGATCGAAGATGGAGGAAACGTTCCTTCTGATTCATGTAGATTAAATCTTAGTCTTCTGTTTTTATGTCAGCTATATTGCATAGATTTGAGAAACTGTCTCAAGTTCCAATGCTTTTTTAATTTGAAGCACCATTGTTGTGATTACAAATTTGCTGGGTTCCAACACCATAATTTTGCTTCCTTTATCAGTGAGTGTTTTGTTCGTAAGAAAATGTGTTTGCAATTAATGGAATCTTGTGCCTTTAAGTTGCTTTGGCCACAGGCCTGTAATTTGCTTGCTTTGCTTTACCTCCAGGCTTTTGTTTGTCCTTTCTGTTTGCCTCTAAGGAAGCTGAGATGGATGCAAGTTGTCTTGCCGTCCCAGGATCTTTTTGAACATCTGTGTAGTCATCTGATCATCCATTTCCTCCTCCCACTCACAAAACCCCACAGAGACAGAACTTGCCCAGGTTTGCACATATGGTGGATGTTCACAGCTTGAAAGTGTCCAAGCTATTTAAGTTTGATTTTCATTTTAATGAAAGCTCATAGCTTTGCCCAGAGATGAAAGCAAGGTGTTAGAAATCCCCAGATTTCCAGGTCATTAGATCACTTAAACAGTTCAACCACTGCTGCTTCATTTTCAGTAGAGCAGTGTTTTAATGAGCACAATTCAAAAATATCCACTTTAAAATTTCAGAGGGTCCGAAATGTACTTCAAGCGTCTGGTTTCGAGAGTTCCTTTGAACTTCGAAAATTCCATTTTAGTGGATTATATGGTTACCAAATAGTTTCTAAAAACAATCAGAAAAGCATTTTATGGAAACATCCAATTAGAGAAAAAGTTTTTAATATTCAGTGCCCACAGCTGAAGGCAGAATTCTTAAGCTGGGATGCTGACCACTGAAATTGTGACTAATCTTTTGAGCTCTACCTGGCTTGTTATGGTAATATCTGGAGGGGGATTTGGGAATTGTAAAAAGATAAAAGGATTTTGAGAATGATTGAACTCATACTTTTCATATCTTCAGGGCCTATCTAGCATACACCCTGGTCCATAAAAGGTTTCCAGTAAATTTATCTGAAACAGAATTAAACTTGGAAATGAGAATAATAGTTCATGATATAGTTAACTGGAACACGATTATGCACGAACCAGACATAATACATAATAACGTTCACATATGAACTTCTAAACTTTTGATCTGTCCTCAATAAAAATTGATGATGTCCTCAACCCAGTGGGGCTGGGGAATTCTCCTGTTTCATCTTACGTGATTCATGTTCTGATTCTCTTTGGAGAGTCCTGCTCCAGATTCCTCTTATGTTACTCTGTGTTGAAACCCACTGATATACATACATAGAGATTAAAAATAACTATTCTTTTAAACTGTTTAA
>NW_016804580.1:4936032-4948601 GCF_001698545.2 Rhinopithecus bieti | reverse complement strand
AACCCCTGGAAGTTCACCATAAATACAGAGTTTTTATCAGTTGCTTTCCAAATGGTTTACTCTCCATTCAGCATTCTGCAAAAACACCTACTGCTGTGATTTATCACCCTGGCAATAGCATCCTTGATTTGATGGTATTGCAGCTCTTCTCTGTTTTTCTGGCTCTCTTGCTCAAAGGCATCATTGATTCACCCACTTAGCAGTGATGGGAGCGGTGGTTTTAATTTTTATTTTCTTGGGAAGAATAACTTGAACTTTGAGATCAAGTGGAAAACATTTTCTGTGGGGCAGGAAGCCATTTTACGACAATGGCCGTGCATCACTACATCATCATCTCTGGGTGAGGACACTTAACATTTTTTCCAATTTCACGCCTACCATTAAACAAGCAACATCGTATCCCCAGACACAGCTACTGTATTCTTCTCTAAATACACAGAAGAGAATCTCAACAGGAGAGACTGTGACAGCCTTGGGAAGGGCGGTACTTTTTTTTCATCTGCCTTTGTTTTAATAGTATCAACCATGGAAATTCAAAAGTGACACAAATGATGAAGATGAGATATAGTAAGAACTTTTTATTTTATTTTTTAAGTGTAAAGAACATTGAACATAATGGTTAATTTGTCAACACATTCTTTCTCTGCATTTCTTCTTGTGGATCGATGTTCTGATAGGTTGGTGTAGAGGTCTTGAATCCCAACATAATCCCCAGAGCTTTGGCTCCTTCTCCGTAGAGCAATGCTTCAAGCGTGCCCATGTTTTCCTGTACAATAACTTCCCCATTCCACCCACACCACATATGCAGCTGGGAACATCTCCACATGCTTTAAGGGACATCCCCTGCTTCCTCCTTAATCCTGTGGGTCCTTAGTGCGTTCCACACCCTCTTACAGCTGTAAAAGCCGTCAGACGTGGAGTTGCGTTTCCTCACAGGGGAGTTGTGTCCAAACTCAATGAGCCCGAAGTAAGAAACACATAGCCATTTTTCAATCAGAAGGTATTAAGCCAACAGTTCCACATTTAGCCCCATAAGTAGAGCTTCTGTAAGATGGTGACAGAATTTATAATAGGGAAAATATGGAAACAGTTGGAGGTCATTGGTGCTAGGGAAAGGAAATCCTTTCACTTAGGAGACAGGGCTATTTCATGCCCTGTCATGCTTTTAGACTTTGAATTCAGGGGGCTTGAAATGGAATCAGAAACTTAGTGTTTTGGTGAGGGCAAGAGGCCAGATGGAATTCAAGAATTTCAGCATTTTTTCATAGTTCTTTTAATAACTTATTTGATCTTAAGCAACTTCCTCTGAGATTCAACTTTCCCAGAATCATAACTGGGGTACTTATTAGAAACGCAAATTACTTTGTTAGAGAACTTGGAAACATGTCGTATGGCTTTTAGACGTTTTCTGACTTGCTGATTTGGTTTGGGCTGGTTTTCCTCTGCATTTGGTCTATTCATCTCCACGGCATTGCACCATCTTTTCTCCCAGAGCCATCTCAACCTTTCCATCTACACTTCCTTTCTCCTGTGCTGTCTTTTCTGCAGCAATGAACCAAGTTTTAAGGACTCTTAAGGCATATCATATATTCACATCTTTCCTTCCCTTGACAAGGTGAGAGTGTTAGCAAATAGGCACTCATTCATGAAATTGATTTTTAAATAATAATGCTGTGAACTTACTGGCTAAAATATCCTGGATCATCAGAGCTCTCACAAGAACTCTTAATTTGATTTGAGTTTGTTGTGATTGATACTATGCTCATCTATGTGTCTTTATTAGTGCCAAATACAGTGAAGAAGAAACTGCATCCCTTTTTTTTTTTCTCAGGCCACACTTTTCCGGGGATAAAATGAGGACAATATGAAGCAACACTAATAAGTGTTTTTCTCCGGCTCCTCCTTCACCTGCCCTGCCATTGCCCCTCTTTAAATTCCTCCAGACAAGTTAAGTTAGTTCCTAGATGATGTATCATACGGTGCTCTGAGCACAATTCTTTTTGGTTGCCCTGTGGCATAATGATTATCTGTCGCTGCAGGATTTGCTTGTCATTCCTGGTGCTGTTGTTGACTGCAGATGCTGCAGAAGCAGCTCCCTGATGCCTTCAGTGAGGCTCATTGTGTCCATTGTCAGGACCACTGTGTCTGGTGAAGTCTTCCATTCCTGACTGCTTGTACCAATGCTCTTGGGTCTTGAGTTCTCAATGCCCTCAATGCTTTAAATCATATTCCTGTATTTTATACTTTCCCCCATGCATCTATGGGTGAAGATCTATCAGGTAGGTTGCAAAACAGAAGATCCACTGTGCTCAAATGGCCCTTCCTTTCCAATGGTAGGCCACTCTGCTGTCACCAAACATATGCACCCTAACTCTCTGTCAATACGATGATTGTTCCATTCTCCCACGAATCACAGGACGCTCCTTGGTTCATCTTCTGAAGATCCTGCCCTACCATGTCTCTTGTCATTCCAGATGCAAAGGTGAACTTAGGTTAATCTGCAAATCCTACGGCAGAAACTTCATCTGAGTAATAGCATTCATTTCACCCGTCTTTTTAATATGGAAGTCTGGGGTCTATCTCTGCATCCATAGCCTTGCTAGGGTGATCTTCTGCTTGAATATGGTCTACTTGGTCATGTGGCAGAGTACTCTGGCCACTGAGAAGTTGCTTAGTGATTTCTACCCACCACCTGAGGGTTTTTAATGTGAGCCTAGAACGAAGACCCCCCTGGGCAAGGCATGGAGGTACTTCTGAATTGGCTAAGGTTTTAGTGAGTAAGAAGAAAGTAGAGTTTTGAAAGAAAGAGGTCTTGTAATGAAGAATATAGCAGTCCATAAAGAAGGTAAGTGTTGTGGGACATTTACAAGTTCCGTGCATTAGTCTTTTAGAGCTGCTGTGGCAAAGTGCCACCCCCTCCCTCTGAAGGCTCTAGGGAAGCGTCTGTCCCAGGCCTCTCTCTAAGCTTCTGGTAGGTCCTTGGCTGGTGGCTACCTAACTCTGATCTTGGCATGGTGTTCTCCCTGCCATGCATGTCTGTCTGTTCCCCTGGTGCTCTGTCATAAGGACACCAGTCATATTGGACTGGGCCTGCCCTATTTCAGGATGACTTCATCTTAACTGAAATAGTGTCATCTGAAATGACCCTATTTTCAAATAAAATCACATTCTGGAATACTGTGGGTTTGGACTTCAATGTATGAATCTTGGGGTGGCACAATTCAATCCATAACCCGCCTCTTTTTACTCTATTCCTGGATGTGGAGCCAGTTTAGACTGAAAGTCAAACCAGGATAAAACTGTTGTCTCTGTTTGCTTGACAAAGGCATGACGCAGATGTGCTGTTCAGACACAGGATTCAGACTCTTAATTTCTGACATTTTTCCCCCAGACAAATACGGTTCCAGAACAGAAGACAGATCTCTAAAATACATTTGTCATGCAACCAATGGACTACTTAAAAGCAACAACTCCACAGAGATAACTAAAAATGAGAAATCAGCCACACAAACCAAAAAAACCCAATTTCTAAAAACAAGAGTTTTGCTTGCATTACTAACATTTGTGAATCAAATTACATTAGGTCAGACACTTCTAATTAAGAACTGCAAAATATGAGAAGGATTTTTGTGCTTGGATCAGGACCTATTTTGGCTATAATTATAATTTAGAACGCAGGATGTTACAGAGCTCTGTGTTCTACTGCTTTGAAAAGAACAAATCTCCCATGAGCAATTAGTTCCTTTAAGTCACTTCTAATTTGATGATCAGACTTTAAATGGAACAACCCTTTCTGGTATTGGCCACATTAAGGCAAGGACTCAGGAGATGAAGGAACCTACAGACTTAATTTTTCAACTTGCTACATTTACATTCAAGGGGAAAAGCCTGTTTTGAAAAGTGATTTCGAGGGAGCATTTTTAAAAATGTGCTCTATTTCTTTCTTTCTTTTCTTTTTTTTTTTCTTTGAGATGGAGTTTCACTTTTGTTGCTCTGGCTGGAGTGCAATAGCACGATCTCAGCTCACTGCAACCTCCACCTCCCAGGTTCAAGCGATTCTCCTGCCTCAGCCTTCTGAGTAGCTGGGATTACAGGCACCTGACATAATGTCCATCTAATTTTTTTTGTATTTTTAGTAGAGACAGGGTTTCACCATATTGGCCAGGCTGGTCTCAAACTCCTGATCTCAGGTGATCCACCTGCCTCAGCCTCCCAAAGTGCTGGGATTACAGTTGTGAGCCACCACACCTGGCCAAAATATGCTCTTTTTCTACCAACATACTTGGCTATGTATTCAAAAGTGGGACTTTTCTTGTTTTTACTTTGTGCCATGCCCTGCAGCTTGGAGACAGAGGAAGGCATATTTGGGGACCGAATTTGGTGTGGGAGAGACTGGGCCAGGACTTCTGGTCCTGTAATATGGTTTCTGCACTCAGGGCATGTGCTGTCTCGCTGTCTCTTCCCCTATTTGCGCAGCCACATACAATAAATATTGCCATCGGGGATACAGTGACCAAACTTCTACTTTATAGGAAGGGTGTGTGTGGGGACTTCAACATCACACTGGTTCATATGAGTAAGTCTTTCACATTAATTAAATCGCCAGTGGATAGAGGTTGTAACTTTGACTGTGGTGTCTTTAGCAGTTTCAATGACAGATAATGGTTTCTGGTTTGATGACAAAGGTTTGGTGTATTAGCCTGTTCTCACACTGCTATAAAGAACTACCTGAGACTGGGTAATGTATGAAGAAAAGAGGTTTAATTGACTCACAGTTAATTGGTTTAATTGGCTTAACAGGAAGCATGACTGGGAGGCCTCAGGAAACTTACAATCATGGCAGAAAGAGGATGGGAAGCAAACACGTCTTACCATGGCAGAACAGGAGAGGAAGCATGAAGGGGGAGGTGCCACATACTTTTAAACGACCAGATCTTGTGAGAACTCACTCAATGCCATGAGAACAGCAAGGGGGAAGTTTGCTCCCATGATTCACTCACCTCCCACCAGGCCCCTCCTCTGACATGTGGGGATTACAGTTTGAGATGAGATTTGGGTGGGGACACAGAGCCAAACCATTTCATTTGGTTATGCTAGTATTTACTGCTTTTCTTTCTCATACAACTAAAAGCATCATTTGAGAATTGTATTTGAGATATATCTACTTCTTATTTGTAGCACTGTCTAAAATCAAAATGCTTTTGTTTGGGATTTACTGCTGTTAAACTCTCCTTTAACCTGAGATGGGAAAATGACACCATGAATTTAAAAAATCATGAATAGATTGTGGAATAGGGAGAGAGATGGGAGAGAGATAAGCAGACATTTTTGTTTTCTCATTTTCCCTCCTCCTGAACTCTAGTCCATTAACAAATCCTGTCTTTCTACATCTGAAATATGTCTGAAGTCTACCCACTTCTCCAGAACGACGTCTCTCCAGTTTAAGCCACCAACGGCTCTACCAGGGTGACTGCATTTCTACCTACAGCTCTAGTGTTGGTACATTGCATCCTTCAAACCTAGTCTCCATCTGGAAACCAGGGCACTGTTGCATGAATCTATCACCATCCTACTTACTCTTTGAAAATCCAAAGTCTACTTAGCCTAGGAAGTGCTTTGTGAGCTGTGCCTTGTGAACCACACCGAGTTCATCTGTCTCCATGCTCCCCCTATCCCTCAACCCCACATACGCTGGGCAATTGCTTTCCTTCCAGGGTCTGTGAACGTGCTGAGGCGGTCTTCGTCTCGAGGTCTTCCCGCATACCACTCCTGCTTGGAGCACCAGGCTTCTGTCGCCCGCTCCCTGCCAGTGCACACTCACACTCATGCATACTCGCACATGCAACTCACACACACAGATGCACACTCACATACACTGGCACACACAGATACACATTCATGTACATACACGCACACAGCTGGCTCCTTCCTGTCGTTCAGGTCTTAGCCTCCGTGTCTGGCTGCTGTGTCTGGGTATGTTTTCCCTTCTGTTATTCTCTGCCACTGCATCTTGTTCCTTTATTTCCCATCGGCTCTGCAGTTTTGCTGCTTGGTATTTCTTGTTTACTGACCTCTCTCTATTTTGTCCATGAGATAGGCATCACATCAGTTGTTAAGAAAAATCCAGACATATGTTGTTCTTAACACATGTTTGACAAATAATAGGCATTAAGTATTTGCAGAAGGGATAAATGAACAAGAAATAGAGGAAGAGGAGAAAAGAGAATGGGAAGAAAATGAGAATAAATGGGCCTCCCTCTCCTAAAAATGTGAATGCTGGAAAAAGCTTTTGAATTTCAAAAGAAGGAATGAATAGACAGTGGTATAGGTAAATGGTTATTATGCAGGACTATCTCCTTGGTTCATTGTGTGCCATTTGTCTGGGAAATTTCCTGTTCAATACGTGTGTTTTGAACAGAACTTCTTTACAGGTAGAATTACGCCACTATAAAAGTGCTTAGCCTTTAATTGAGAAAAAAATGAACTCAGAAATTAATTATTCTATGGGAATCTCTGGTATATTTCATATCTCGGATAAGATATCACATCTATATAGCTCCTCCTCACTTTCAAGATGTCTACTCTTTCCCATACCACTAAATGAATCTTATTTCTCACTGTGGTCCCACCTAACTTCATTCACTTATTCAGCATGCATTTTTGAGTACCTACTATGTTCCAATACTCCCCAGACTTGGCAATAATTTCCATCTCACTTCCTTTGTTTATTATTCCTAATTTAAGGATCTGACTTTACATTGAACTAGTCTTTCTGGCTTTTTCAGACTGGAAAATCACATCTTATTCTTTCTCCTACCTACCATTCAAAATCTAGCTCAATCCTCCTTTCTTCATAAAGTCGCTTTGGCTTTAACTTGATTCTTCCATCTCTAAAAACTCGTGTTGCACTTATGAGGTTTTATGCTACCATCTATGGTTTTTCAATTTTTATTTTTTTAACATGTGGTAGTTTGCCCTTCACCAACAGACAAAGTATTTGGGGGCTTGGAATACATACCTTTCCTGTGTACATCATTTTGCTTGAGTTTCAGGCAACAGTATGTGCTCACTAATGATCCATTCATAGGTTATTTATTTAATTATTTTTGATATGGAGTTTTGCTGTCATCACCCAGGCTGGAGTGCAGTGGTAAGATCTCGACTCACTGCAACCTCTGCTTCCTGTGTTCAAGCAATTCTCCTGCCTCAGCCTCCTGAGTAGCTGGGATTACAGGTACCCACCATGCCCAGCTAATATTTGTGTCTTTAGTAGAGATGGGGGTCTCACCATGTTGGCCAGGCCAGTCTCGAACCCCTGACCTCAGGTGATCCGTCTGCCTCGGCCTCCCAAAGTGTTGGGATTACAGGTGTGAGCCACTGTGCCCAGCCCCGTTCATAGGTTTATTAGTTGACACAATTGCTGCTGTGAGCACATAGGAACCACAGCAAGTAAGCCCTGCACACACGTAAGGCATACACTACACAACCATCTCAAGGACTTGGGAGTCAAATGCAGCAGGTGGGGTTGCTTGCTGTGGTTGTGAAGGAGCAGAGCCAAGTTACTATCCGTAAGTGCATAAGCCAAAGGAATTGATCTATAATGAAAGCAGAGACAAAAGAAAGTATCCCTCAAGTCAATGCTGAGACATCCAAATACTATCCAGGGAGGAGGAAGCTTCGGTACAATAAATTGACATTATGGTTCCATCAGCAGAGATATTCCTGTGGCTGGTGAGAGGGCCTGAAGCACCTTGTGCTGGGAGATTCATTTTCATATCATCTCACTCCTGTGTTCTGCTTCCACGCACACCATGAAACCCTCTAATAACTTGACTTCCCATATGCTTGCCTCTCATTATATCACCATAAGCAGGCATTTGGTCTCTGCAACTTGATTAAGGCAAGTGATGCCTCTGAGGGGTGACAGAGCTACTTCCAGTGTACTCAGTAAAATCAAGTTTCTTAACTTGCCAGCTTGAGACCAGACCTTGGGGTGCAGTGAATTCATCAAGGTAGATGTAACCTTGTGGGAACCTTCTGTGCAGTCAGCCATACTATTTGAAATTTTGAAAAATCTCTCTGTATAGTAATTTTCACCTGCATCTTGCTACATTTTTTTTTTTTTTTTTCTGAATAGAGGAAGAAGCTCTTATACCTTTGAACCCTCTGCTTCTCTCTGCCCTGGCAGCAATGAAGAAATCTTAGTGTAGATACCTTCATTTCTAGAGAAAGGGCAGGTGGGGCCAGATTCTCCTCCTTGGGTTACTGTCTCCTGCTTTGTTATTTGAGGTCAGCCCTTCCTGATGTGCAAATTTTTCTCAAGTAGGAAAGTGGGAGAAAACGAACTCTCAATCTGTGATGCTTTTAGAATCTTGTGTAGAATTCCAAGAAGTCAACTTACATGTATATACAATTCTGTTGCCTGTTCTTAAAATTCAGAAATAATTCTAGAAATCATTTAGACTAATTTTCCTGTGACAAAGTTAATAGCACACACATTGGGAAAGTGAAATGGCTTTGACAGATGAATTGCAGTCAGCGTTAGCAAAATAGATCGTGCCGCTTGTCGATTCTTGACTAATTATTTGCACTTCCACTAATGCTGCCACCCAAACTAATCTGGCATAGTGAGTGGCCTCAAACAGCAGGGGCTCTGACAAAAATATATGTGAGAGCGATTATGCTCTTTTGGAAGAAAACTAAAGTGACAATGACAGTCATGTACCTCTTTAATTTTTCTTTCTTTTTGTTTTTTTTTTTTTGAGAAAAGGTCTTGGCCCGGGCTGGAGCACAGTGGTACAATCATGGCTAACAGCAGCCTTGACCTCCTGGACTTGAGTTATCCTCCCACCTTAGCCTCCTGAGCAGCTGGGACTACAGGCATTGCATCACTATGTAGCACATACCTGCAGTCCCAGCTACTCAAGATTTAAAAACTTTCCTGTAGAGGTGAGATTTCACCATGTTGCCCAGTCTGGTCTTCAATTCCTGGCCTCAGGCAATACTTCCACCTTGGCTTCCAAAGTGCTGAGATTACAGGCATGAGCCATTGTGCCTGACCCTCTTTAATTAGGTACAGAGTTTTTGAGAAAAGTATATATTTTACCACTACAGATGCTGTTTAACTTTCTTCTCTATTTAGAGAAGAAATTTTAAAAGGTCAGTGATGTTCCCTTTCCTTATTGAATTAGAAATTAGTATTTACAGCCATGTAGTCTGTCTTATGTTTCTATAAAGGAATACCTGAGGCTGGGTAATTTACAAAGAAGAGAGGTTTATTTGGCTCACAGTTTTGCAGGCTGCACAAGAAGCATGGTGCAATATCTGCTTCTGATGAGGGCTTCAGGGAGTTTCCATTCATGGCAGAAGGTGAAGAGGGAGCACGTGTATCACATGCCAAGAGAGAGAGTAAGAGAGAAGGGAAGGAGGTGCCAGGCAGGCTCTTTTTAAACAGTCAGATCATGCCTGAACTATAGACAGAGAACTCACTCATTAACATAGGGATAGCACCAAGCCATTCATGAGGGATCCACCCCCCGACCCAAACACCTCCTACTAGGCACCACTTCCAACTTTGGGAATCCAATTTCAGCATCAGATTTGGAGGAGACAAACATGTAAACTACAGCAACAGTTCTGCCTTCAAACACAAACAATTATTGCCTCCTTAGAAAACTGGTGAGAAGGTTTTGTGAAGAAAAAGGGTGTCCTGGATGCCTACATGTCTGTGGGGCCTGAAATTTGGACAGATCAGTGATTCTGAAGCAATTCCTCTGTTAACATTTGGCTCTCTCACATCTGAGTCTCTGTGAGTTGGTAACATGGGTGAGAGACATTCATCATGTCCTATTGTATAGTATTATTCCAAGGCCTTACCAATAATCTTCAAGACTATTAGAGGTACTAAATGTTAGACTAAAATTAATCTAAAAATACTTGCATTTAAAAAAGGTATATAGAATACAAGGGTGAAGAAGCATGAGAATAGGCTGGGTGTGGTGGCTTACGCCTGTAATCCCAGTACTTTAGGAGGATGAGGTGGCCAGATCACCTGAGGTCAGGAGTTCAAGAGCAGCCTGCCCAACATGATGAAACCTTGTCTCTATTAAAAATACAAAAAAATTAGCTGTGTGTGGTGGCATGTGCCTGTAGTCTCAGCTACTCGGGAGGCTGAGGCACGAGAATTGCTTGAACCTGGGTGGTGGAGGTTGTAGTGGGCCGAGATCGCACCACTGCACTCCAGCCTGGGTGACAGAGAGAGACTCTGTCTCAATAAAAAAGAAAAAACAAAAAAACAAAAAAACATGTGAATAAGTGATACTTACTTACAATAGAAGAATGTAAATTATGTAACGGAGAGGATCCCACTTGCTTTGATTTGCAGTGCTGACCAAACATCTTATGCTATGTTCCTTTATATGTATTGTTTCATATTAGCATAAAAATAAATATCTATTCTTTAAAGCAAACAATGTACATTAAAGTGATAAAACTAAAAATATCTTTGAGGCCAGGCATGGTGGCTCAGCTCACACCTGTAATCCCAGCACTTTGGGAGGCCATGGCGGGTAGATCACCTGAGGTCAGGAATTCAAGACCAGCCTGGCCAACATGGTGAAATCCCCATCTCTACTAAAAATACAAAAATTATTTGGGCATCATAGTGGATGCCTGTAATCCCAGCTACTTGGGAGGCTGAGGCAGGAGAATTGCTTGAACCTGTGAGGCAGAGGTTGCAGTGAGCCAAGACCACACCACTGCACTCCAGCCTGGGCAACAGAGTGAGACTCTGTCTCAAAAAAAAAAAGAAAGAAAGAAAGAAAGAAAGAAAAGAAAAAAGAAAAAGAAAAAAAGAAAAGAAAAAAGAAAACTTTGAGTAGCTCCCATGACAAGGTCAAGGGAGCAATTAGAAAGCTGAATGTTGGAAGGGCTTTTGATGGGTGTGGGGTTTTGCAGCAGGAGGGCTGTCCTCTATGGTGAGGCACGATGCTGCTTTCTCCAGAGGTTCTCCAGAGGTCAGAGATTTGGATTTCTCCACCACACTGTAGAAGCTTTAGGTAAACAGACTTGTTCTGGAAGAACACGATGAGCATGAAAAATGTTTCTATGAAGTTATTACCAAAGCTTGAGAAAGAAATAGAAAAGGTCTAGTACTTCTTATATTCTCAAAAAACAGGTAAAAGAAGGCCTAATGTTGACTCTTACCCCTGAGCAAACTCAGGCATGAACAGGTTCCACGAGTCTCCTGCTCTGGGAAAAAAAAAAAAAAAAAAAAAGAGGAGGTTGAGGTGAAGTGAAGAAAATTGAGCAAGGTCACATGGGCCAGCTTGTGGTTGAAAGTGGTGGGGTGGGGAAGGGTGCTCTTTAAAATAATCATGCCCAGACTTGATCTGCCCCAATGCTGGCCTCGAAGAAGATCTGATCCTGGCATGGGATATGACAGTTGGTACTCCAGGCTCTTGGGAAGGGTATCAATTAGTGTTAGTTGAGGATGTGTGTGTGGCATGGGGAAGGGACAGATCCCATGCAATTTGGGAGGATTCCTGCTTGTAGCTGAGTTGAGGACCCAGGGGCTAAGCAGGGGCTCAGGGATGTAGTCAAGCTGACTGGAGTTTTGGATGGGTCTCCCTAAGAATTTAGGCAGAGCTCTTGTTAGATAGACTGGGACAGAAGAGCAAAAGTAACCTGATGGTCAAGGTGCGATGGGCAGATAGACAATCTTGTTAGACAGACTGGGACAGAAGAGCAAAAGTAACCTGACGGTCAAGATGTGATGGGCAGATAGACAATCTGGGTTCGCCCTGGACTTCCTGGATGCTGGATTTACTAGCAGTGAGTAGTTTCAGTTGGCACCAGCTGGTAAATAAAAGCCTACTGATCTCTGGCTCACTTTGGTCAAGACTGATTTAGGAACTAGATGATTAGATGGGTTAAACCAGCACAGCGGTCAGTGGTGGTAAGAATAAATATTGATTCCAACAGATTTTTTTCTACTCTTATGTAGAAACCAAATATCAAAACCAAACATCAGACAACTATACTAGCACAAGTGAAGACAAAGTTGATTTGTTTATTTGAGCTCAAAGACTGCTCTGCAGAATTTATCTTTACAAAGGCAGGCTGGCCATCAGGTTCTGAAGTATTCAGGAAGGTCTGTGCAAAGCAGAGACCTGGATTTGAACTAAGTCTCTGTATTTGATGCTTTCATTGTAACAGAGTTCAACAGACAGTGTGCTCTCTGTGAAACATTTTCCTCCAAACAGAAACATGAAGCTTGATAATTGTCCTCCATCACTTGACCTGGCTCTGAATAAAATTAAGGGTGTGCAACTCACATACTATCTGCAAACACTCTACCCTCCGAGATCCAAAGAAAATAGACTTGTCTTCACACCACAAGTCCTAAAACATCAGTGTCCTTGAAATATCTTTGAAGGATTTTTTTGTTCTTTCTTTCTTTCTTTCTCTCTCTTTCTTTCTTTTCTTTTCTTTCTTTCTTTGTTTTCTTTCTTTTCTTTCTTTTTTCTTTTCTTTCTTTCTTTCTTTCTTTCTTTCTTTCTTTCTTTCTT
>NW_016804580.1:4930012-4935605 GCF_001698545.2 Rhinopithecus bieti | reverse complement strand
TCTGCCTTCCTTCCTTCCTTCCTTCCTTCCTTCCTTCCTTCCTTCCTTCCTTCCTTCCTTCTTTTTCAGAGGAACATCAGAACAGAGAAGAGGTTGTTTTCTGTGATCTCTGCTGCTCTGGGCTTTACTTGACTGAACTATTTCAGTCTTTGAATGGTCTTGCCAAGTGTGTGGGTTCTTTTTCTTCTGCCTTATGCACATACAGCCCCATTCTATGTCTCCAAAATGCAACAAATACAAAATTGTAAATGCAGCACAATTTTAATGACATTTTACAGCAATGGGGTAGTCACTTATAATACTGTTTCTAGGTAGTTGAAAAGGGAACCTTAACCCTCCTCTTAGAAGTCATCATGCATTTTGTCACTGCGAATTTCTCCCTGGCTGGTTTCTCTAGCATCTAACCTCTGATCACGTTCCTCAGTTTCCACTTGTCTTTTTTCTCATTTTCCCCACTCCTCCTTTCACCACCAAATTCCTGTCAATTCTTTATTCACAGCAGATTAGATTTATCTTTGCTTTGCTGATTTCTTCTAGACCATTGCTTTTCAAGTTGCAGGTAGTAATCAATTAGTGGATTGAGAAGTTTGTTCCATGATGCCTTAGTCCCTTTGGGTTGCTATAAAAAAGTGCTAAAGTGGGTGGCTTATTAACAACAGAAATTTGTTTCTCATTGTACAGGAGCCTGGAAAGTTCAACATCCAAGGTGCTGGCAGATTCCATGTCTTGCAAGGGTCTGCTTCCTTCATAGACTGAGCTCTTCTTGCTGTGTGCTCACATGGTGGAAGGGGCTGGGGAGTTTCCTTCCCCCACGCCCCTGTTTTTTCTCTCTCTCTCAGGTCCCTCTTTAAAGGGCAGTAGTCCCGTCATAAGGGTTCTACCTTCATAACCTAATTATCTCCCAAGGATTCTACCTCCAAACACCATCCCATTGGGGATTTAGGCTTCAACATATGAATTTCAGGGCAACACAAATATTCAGTGTATTGCATGTGGGTAGAAACAAGCATTAAAAAAAAAAGAATCAAATAGAGAATATTCAAGTGTGCTGCTCATTGTAAGGTGAAATTTTGTTGTAGATTCCATTACGTTGTAAAACATGTTACTTTCTGTAGGTAATAGTCAAAATACTTTGAACTCCACTGTTGCAGGCTGTGGAACACAGATCATCTTTCCATCCATATGTGCCCTATAAGGTACTTTCCAAAACAAAAGACAGTTCTCCACTACAAAGGTACTCAAATATAACATCTACTCATGGAAAATTGTGCTGTCCCATCGCTGCTGTTGAAATAAGTGTAGCCCCAAAAGCTTTGCCCCAGTGAGACGTGTCAAAATCTTTACACAGCAGAAGCAAAGCCTCCTGCAAGGATACTTTTCTTGGTAACAACCTTTATTTAGATGTATGCTGAGCTTTGCTTAGGACAAAATTCAGACTGATGTGTTAATATTCAAACTACTCCTCTGTTACTAAATACTTTAAAGAGGGAATGAAGAGTGTGGCCAGGGAAACGGAGGGAAATGATCTCACTTTCCAAACTCAGGGACTCCTCATCTAGGGTACTGGTGTTAATATTGCCCGACCAGTGCCTGCCATACCATAGTGCTGAGAAAGAGTATGTGTGTGTGCTTGTGTTGGATGAGAGGGTTGCTGATGGGTAATTAGGGTAAAGGACTCTAATTTAATACACCACAGAAGTTAATAAATAAGATAAAATTTTTTTAACAATTTATTTTTCTTTTTTTTGATCATAGATCAAGAATTTCCATTTAAAATGATGACATCTTGGGAAGGGTATTTTTTTTTTCTGCCATCAATTCCTAGAAGATCAATATCCCTAGAATGCACAAAATTTATTTTCCAATGAAACTAAAACTTTCTTTGAAAAAATTCACAAAAATAATTATGAGACTGATTCAGCTAGCACTCACTAATATCATGGAAAGAAGTCTTCATCTATGACAACCATTTAAAAAAATTGTATTTTTCCTTGTCGAGGGATACTATATGATTGGTTGGTTATGGACATGCCAGGGCAAGAAAGCATTTTTGCAGATTAATGATGCTTTAAAACGTTTTTACATCCCAGTCTAGTGTTCTGATACAGAGAAACCACCTCTTTCAGCTCCATCCAGCTTGGGGGAGGGAGTACTTTGCTGTCATAGTGGCAAATTACTCCAGATGACAGTCTCTTGAAAGAGTATTTCTAAACCATAAAGTATTCAGAGCTATTTGTAGAACATACTGATAGACTGATAACCATTCTGCATTTACATTAAAATCCATGATGCTAATGCAAGCTAAAGAAGGAGAACTTTGACCAAGATGGATCATAAGTTTTAGAGCCCATCCCGTGCATTCTACGTCTGTGGTTATTTTCAGTTCACTGACCAAAAATCTTTATGAAAGTTTGATTACTAACAGTTACTGCCTATAACCAACTCCATTTACAGTAAATGCTATTTAATACATAACAATAGAGGTCTGTACTTTAGACAGATGATGTAGCATTTCCAGTGGCAGCAGCAGCAATGTAGCCATTTTTCAATTACTAGACTGCAAAGCAGCATTTATTCCTCTTTCTTTGTCTTGAAAAAGTACCATATGTCATTTTTATCCCTTTGTGAAAATGGTTCTTGTTACTAAAGCACGCTTGGTCATTTAGGAGGCTACAAGAAGTCAATTATACATCATCTTCCCTACACTAAATTTTAACCTATTATTAAGAACAATTGGCTTTCACTTCAGGTTAAAATGTAGGGGTGTGTGCAAGACCTGTTTTCCTGATGAAACAAGAAATGTTTATATATACCCCAAAATTATACTTTTCTTTAAACTATGAATTAGCTGTGAATGCAAACAAATCTAAAAGAATTAAATTCCCCAAAAATGAGACTGTTACCCAGTGTAAGGACTCTATGACCTAGCTGAATTTCTACCCTGCCTTAACTCTACTTATCTTTAAGTAACAGAATGTCTGCAGTCAGATGATCCCCCTCGTGATCAAATTGACTGAAATCAAGGGATCCAAGATGGCAGCTCATCTGACATCTGAAGAACCTCTGACATCATTATAATCTAATTTCTATGCTAAACTACACTTCCACTATTGCCATAACAGTTGAAAATCACCATGACAAGACTGGAAGAAACTATAAAAGGACAAAAAGGAAGGCAGCACTCCAATTCCAAGAAGTCCTCTGCCTATTCCCAGAAAAGTCATAAATGAATATTCCTCCCTTTGCTGTTAATGCCCAAACCCTTCATTGAAGATGCCGTTTATTTGTGGGCTCCTGGCTCTCATGACCTGATAAGTTGATTTATGAGCCTGAGGCTTCTTCTCAATTCCATGGCCATTGAATAAAGCCTGTACTGCTTGACACTTTTGGTATTGTGTATTGCTTTCATGACACCAAAAGGGAAAGATTCTATTTTTTAGGGGACCAGCTTTGTCAGTAACAAGACCTTCCTGGTAACCAAGGGACAGAGGATACTTTCATATATGGAACCAGTTTCTGAGATTGGAGAAGGTTGGGCAGAGAAAACTGGCTAGAGAAGGATGATCTTTATTCAGCTTAGGAAAAAGCAACTGGTCTTTGACAGACCTGCATGATATTGTGTTAGATTTGGATATAGAGAGTTCCAAACTCTCTGAGATGACTTTCACCATTAAGCAATGGCTGAAAATTGGAAAACATAAGATAGGTGGTTGCCAGGGGTTGAAGCTAGGAAGGGTAAAGAGTGTCATCACTATTCATTAGGCAGAGCACAGAAGATTTTTAGGGCAATGAAAATATTCTATATGATACTATAAAGGTGGAGACATGCCATTATACATTTGTTCAAACTCATGGAATGTACAACATTAAGAGTGAACCCTAAAGTAAACTACAAGCTTAGGGTGATAATAATGTGTCCATGTAGGTTCATCGATTGTAACAAATGTACTACTCTGGTTGGGGATGCTGATAGTACGGTAGGTTGTATGTGTGTAGGGCAGGGAGCATATGGGAAATCTCTGTACCTTCTGGTCAATTTTGCTGTGAATCTAAAACTGCTCTAAGAAAGAACATCTATTTTAAAGAATGGAAGGCAATCTTATGATCTCACATTTTCACAATCTCAAAATCCCCTACTCTTGAACACATAATTCTTCACCTTCCTGATTTGCATTCTCACAGCCTTGAGGCGTTAAGTGGTCTCGGAGTTTCATAGTCTTATATTCCTGCAGTTTCACAGCCTCAAGGTGTAGCAGGCTAAACATCTCACATAGTTGACATCTCAAAGTCCGGCAAAGTTTGGCCCGAGGATGCTACTAGAGGGAGCGGCCTAGACTCATCTTCAAAGTGTTTGTAGGTAAATGTGATCTGAGTCTAAAAAAAGCTGTAACCAAATCCCCACTCAATTCACCTCGTGCTAAGATCAAAGGCACTTGTCCTGTGACAGTGCAGAAATATAAAGGGTAGTCTGAAAAACAAAGACAGTTCTTAGACTCCTGGACTTCATATTCAGAAGCTGTGCTAGTAGAAATAAAGCCATATCCCAGCCCCAGATTTCAGCCTCTACTGGTCTTTCAGACATAAAGTCTGGCCTGCAATTTAAAAAAACAGTTATAAAAACACAGAAGTCATTCATAGTCAAGAGAAAAATTACTCAACAGTAGAGTCACAGATTATTCAGACACTGGGTTAGCAGAACTTAAAATAATCATGATAAATATTTAAAGAATATATAGAAAAAGATGGATATAATGAATGAAGATATAGTCAATTTTCCTTCAAAAGTAGTTTAGAAGCTAAAAAAGAACAAAATGGAAACCCTAGAACTGAAATGAAAGATAGTTAGAGAATTCAGTTGATAGACTTAACAGCAGACGGGACACAACAGAAGAAAACATAAATGAATTTGAAAACAGACGAACAGAAGTCAAAGTGCATGGAGAAAAAAAGATGGAAAACCATGCAAAGAATCTTAATGACCTGTAGGTCAATATGAAGCAGTTGAGCCTATGAGTAATTAGGATTCTTGGAAAAGTGGAGAAAGGGAATGGATAGAAAAACATTTAAGGAAATATTGCCTGAAAATCCCGCAAATTTGATGAAAAATAAGAACTCAATGATAAGTGAAGGCTAAGTAGGATGATCATGATGAGCAACATACCTAGACACATCCAAACACCAAGACACACCTAGGAAGACATCTACACACCAGAGCCTAACTTTCGAAAATCACATTAAGCTCTGGGGCAGGCACACGTCAGCTGTGGCACCAGAAATCATACCAGTGGTCACCTGAGTCTAGAGGATTGACTGGAAAGGGGCATGGAATTTTGGGGAGATGGGGATGTTTTGTATCTTGATGAGGGGTTATACATTTGTCAAAATGTATCAAAGTATACACTTAAAGTCTGTGCATTTGATTGCATAGACATAATAATGTTGATAAAAAGAAGATAATGAATCCAGAATAGTAGAGACATACCCAATCATTGATTTACCTATTGATTATCTATTATATGCCAGGTAATTTTCTTTCTTTTGTTTCTCTTTCTTTTCCTTCTTCCCTCCCTGCTTCCCTCCCTCCCTCCCTCCC
>NW_016804580.1:4924158-4929559 GCF_001698545.2 Rhinopithecus bieti | reverse complement strand
TCCTCCTTTCTCCCTCCTCCCTCCTCCTCCTCCTCCTCCTCCTCCTCCTCCTCCTCCTCCTTCTTCTTCTTCTTCTTCTTCTTCTTCCTCTTCTTCCTCTTCTTCTTCTTCGACAGAATCTCTCTCTGTCACACAGGCTAGAGTGTAGTGGCATGATCTCAGCTCACTGCAATCTCCGCCTCCTGGGTTCAAGCAATTCTCTGCCTCAGCCTCCTGAGTAGCTGGGATTACAGGTGCATGCCACCATGCCCAGCTAATTTTTTTGTCTTTTTAGTAGAGACGGGTTTCAACATCTTGGCCAGGCTGGTCTTGAACTCCTGACTTTGTGATCCACCCACCTCGGCCTCCCAAAGTGCTGGGATTACAGGTATGAGTAACTGCACCCACTGCTCTTTTCTTTTCTTTCTTTGAGACAGGGTCTGGCTCTGCCACCCAGGCTGGAGTACACTGGTGCAATCATAGCTCACTGGGATCAAGCGCTCCTCCCACCACAGCCTCCCAAGTAGCTGGGCTCACGCCACCACACCCAGCTAAGTTTTGTGTTTTTTGTTTGTTTGTTTGTTTGTTTGTTTTGGTAAAGATGGAGTTATGCCATGTTGCCCAGGCTGGAGGTAATTTTCTAGGTGTTGAGGATATATCAATGAATAAAACTTACAAGGTTTTCGCCCTTGTGAAGCTTACATTCTAGTAGATGATGGCAAGCAATCAAAGAATAAATGTGGGATATGTCAGGACACAACCTACTCTGCTGATCTACTATGACAGTTCTTAAACATGCTCCTGCTGATGGCTTTCTGCATTGTGAAAGTTAAAGATCCAGGAGGAAATCTCTGTTAATAAGGGGCAGAAATAGATGATGTGTACCTCGTTATCCTTACCCATCTCATTTCTCAAGGGATCCCCGGGGGGCATTCAGCCTCAGTTGCCCAAGAGGTAACCAACATGTTAATTTTTTTTTTTTTTAAGATAGAGTTTCCACTTTTTGCCCAGTCTGGAGTGCAATGGCATGATGTTGGCTCACTGCAACCTCCACCTCCTGGGTTCAAGTGATTCTCCAGCCTCAGCTTCCCAAGTAGCTGGGCATACACCACCATGCCTGGCTAATTTTTGTATTTTTAGTAGAAAAGGGATTTCACCATGTTGGTCAGGCTGGTCTCAAACTCCTGACCACAGGTGATCCACCTGCCTCGGCCTCCCAAAGTGCTGGGATTACAGGCATGAGCCACCACGCCCGGCCCATATTAACATTTCTTTAGTGGTGTTTTTCTCTTCCCTGTATCACTTTCATATTCTCTTATAATGTTTCTGAGGTGGGCTTTACAACAAGCTACTTGCATCCAAGTCCTTTTCTCAAGACCTGCTTTTAAGAGCAACCCAAGCTAAGACTTGGGTAAAGAAGTAGGGTTCTGAGGACGGCAGAGTAGGAGAAGGTTATAAGAGAAAAGGGGCTCAAGGAACTGAGAGGGCAGTGTACTGAAGTAGCACTTATGTTGGTATTGAAATCACCAAGAGTTATGATGGTTTTAAAGACAGTATCAAAGGGCCAGGAGAAAATCTTTTAGGAGTGAAACAGTTGTGTTACCCAGGTGACTGTAACAAGGAGGTGAGCAGACAAACTTCTTCCTGGTGTTTTTGCTGTCTCTTGAACACACTGGCACACCTTCCTCTTAAGACCCTGGCTTTTTCCATTCCCTATACTTGGATGCTAGTCTTCTCTGATATTAACACCATTTCACCTCCTTCACCTCATCTAGGTCTTTGTACATATTTCATTTTCTTAGTAACATCATTTCTGATCATGCTCTCAGAATCAACCTCCCCATCCACCTTAATGTGCTATTTCCTGGATTCTTTCTCCCTATAGGGATTATTATCTGCTAACATACTATATATTTAAGTAATTTACTTCTTATGCTTCTTGATTACTAGGCTGTAACCTCCAGAGTAGCAGAACTATTTAACTCTAGCTTGCCCAGGTCAGTGTCAAGGACATAAATAAATATATGTTGATGCCAGGATGACATGAGTGTCAATGCTTTTGAGTGTTAAAGATGTTGGAAGGCTCTCTGGGCAGGGCGTCTCTGACAGAAAGGCAGCAGCCCCAGTCAGGGGCTTATAGATAAAACTTTCATCTCCTTGGGACAGAGCACCTGGGGGAAGAGGCAGCTGTGGGCGCAGCTTCAGCAGACTTAAATGTTCCTGTCTGCCAGCTCTGAAGAGAGCAGCGGATCTCCCAGCACAATGCTTGAGCTCTGCAAACAGATAGACTGCCTCCTCAAGTGGGTCCCTGACTCCTGTGCCTCCTGACTGGGAGACACCTCCCAGCAGGAGTTGACAGAAACTTCATACAGGAGAGCTCTGGCTGGCATCTGATGGGTGCCCTCATGGGCCGAAACTTCCAGAGGAAGGAACAGGCAGCAATCTTTGCTGTCCTGCAGCCTCTACTAGTGATACCCAGGCAAACAGGGTCTGAAGTAGACCTCCAGCAAACTCCAGCAGACCTGCAGCAGAGGGCCCTTACTGTTAGAGGGAAAACTAACAGAAAAGAATAGTATCAACATCAACTAAAAGGATGTCCACAAAAAAGCCCCATCTGAAGGTCACCAATGTCAAAGACCAAAGGTAGATAAATCCACAAAGATGAGGAAAACCAGCACAAAAGGCTGAAAATTCCAAAACTGGAACACCTTTTCTCCTCCAAACGATCACAATTCCTTGCCAGAAAGGGAACAAAGCTGGACAGAGAGTGAGTTTGACAAATTTACAGAAGTAGTCTTCAGAAGATGGGTAATAACAAGCTCCTCCAAGCTAAAAAGCATGTTATAGCCCAATGAAAGGAAGCTAAGAACCTTGAAAAAAGGTTAGAGGAATTGCTAACTAGAATAACCAGTTTAGAGAAGAACATACATGAACTGATGGAGTTGAAAAACACAACATGA
The DNA here is from genome assembly GCF_001698545.2 of Rhinopithecus bieti. Lineage (NCBI taxonomy): Eukaryota > Metazoa > Chordata > Mammalia > Primates > Cercopithecidae > Rhinopithecus > Rhinopithecus bieti. The sequence goes on along the minus strand of NW_016804580.1, from coordinate 4,926,620 downwards.
GAACTTCATGAAGCATACACAAGTATCAATGGCTGCACTGATGAAGCAGAAGAAAGAATATCAGAGATTGAAGTTAAATCTAATGAAATAAAGCGTGAAGACAAGTTTAGAGAAAAAATGAAAAGGAATGAATAAAGCCTCCAAGAAATATGGAACTATGTGAAAAGACCAAACCTACATGTGATTGGTGTACCTGAAAGTGACGGGGAGAATGGAGCCAAGGTGGAAAACACTCTTCAGGAGATTATCCAGGAGAACTTCCCCAGCCTAGGAAGACAGGCCAAAATTCAAATTCAGGAAACACAGAGAACACCACAAAGATACTCCTTGAGAAGAGCAACCCCAAGACTCATAATCGTCATATTTACTAAGGTTGAAATGTAGGAAAACGTGGTAAGGGCAGCCAGAGAAAAAAGTTGGGATACCCACAAAGGGAAGCCCATCAGACTAACAGTGGATCTCTCTGTAGAAACCCTACAAGCCAGAAGAGAGCAGGGGCCAATATTCAACATTTTAGAGAAAATAATTTTCAACCCAGAATTTCATATCCAGCCAAACTAAGCTTCATAAGCCAAGGAGACATAAAATCCTTTACAGACAAGCAAATGCTGAGAGATTTTGTCACCACCAGGCCTGCCTTACAAGAGCTCCTGAAGGAAGCACTAAACATGGAAAGGAACAACCTGTACCAGCCACTGCAAAAATATGCCAAATTGTAAAGACCATCGACAGTATGAAGAAACTGCATCAACTAACAGGCAAAATAACCAACTAGCATCATAATGACAGGATCAAATTCATGCATAACAATATTAACTTTAAATGTAAATGAGCTAAATGCCCCAATTAAAAGATGCAGACTGGCAAACTGGATAGAGTCAAGACGCATCCGTGTGCTGTATTCAGTCGACCCATATCACGTGCAGACACACATAGGCTCAAAATAAAGGGATGGAGGAATATTTACCAAGCAAATAGAAAGCAAAAAAAGCAGGGGTTGCAATCCTAGTCTCTGATAAAGCAGACTTTAAACCAACAAAGATAAAAAAAGACAAAGAAGGTCATTACATAATGGTAAAGGGATCAATGCAACAAGAAGAGTTAGCTATCCTAAATATATATGCACCCAATACAGAAGCACACAGATTCATAAAGCAAGTTCTTAGAGACCTACAGACTTAGACTCCCACACAATAATAGTGGGAGACTTTAACACCCCACTGTCAATATTAGACAGATCAATGAGATAGAAAATTAACAAGGGTATTCAGGACTTGAACTCAGCTCTGGACCAAGTGAAACTAATAGACATCTACAGAACTCTCCACCCCAAATCAACAGAATATGCATTCTTCTCAGCACCACATCGCACTTATTCTAAAATTGACCACATAATTGGAAGTAAAACACTCCTCAGCAAATGCAAAAGAATGAAAATCATAACAAACAGTCTCTCTCAGACCACAGTACAATCAAATTAGGACTCAGGATTAAGAAATTCATTCAAAACCACACAACTACATGGAAACTGAACAACCTGCTCCCGAGTGACTACTGGGTAAATAACAAAACTAAGGCAGAAAGAAATAAGTTCTTTGAAATCAATGAGAACAAAGACACAATGTACCAGAATCTCTGGGACACATTTAAAGCAGTGTTTAGAAATTTATAGCACTAAATGCCCACAAGAGAAAGCAAGAAAGATGTAAAATCACCATCCTAACATCACAATGAAAAGAACTAGAGAAGCAAGAACAAACAAATTCAAAAGCTAACAGAAAGCAAGAAATAACTAAGATCAGAGACAGAACTGAAGGAGATAGAGATACAAAAAAAACCCTTCAAAAAATCAATGAATCCAGGAGCTGGCTTTTTGAAAACATTAACAAAATAGATAGACTGCTAGCCAGACTAATAAAGAAGAAAAGAGAGAAGAATCAAATAGACACAATAAAAAATGATAAAGGGGAGACCACCACTGATCCCACAGAAATACAAACTAGCGTCAGAGAATACTATAAACAACTTTACACAAATAAGCCAGAAAATCTAGAAGAAATGGATAAATTCCTGGACACATACACCCTCCCAAGACTAAACCAGGAAGACGTAGAATCCCTGAACAGACCAATAACAAGTTCTGAAATTGAGGCAGTAGTTAATAGCCTACCAACCAAAAAAGCCCAGGACCAGATGCATTTACAGCTGAATTCTACCAGAGGTACAGAGAGGAGCTGGTACCATTCCTTCTGAAACTATTCCAAACAATAGGAAAAGAAGGACTCCTCCCTAACTCATTTTATGAGGCCAGCATCATCCTGATACCAAAACCTGGCAGAAACACAACAAAAAGAAAATTTCAGGCCAATATCCCTGATGAACACTGATGCAAAAATCCTCAATAAAATACTGGCAAACTGAATCCAGCAGCACATCAAAAATCTTCTCCACCATGATCAAGT
>NW_016804580.1:4877772-4923389 GCF_001698545.2 Rhinopithecus bieti | reverse complement strand
CNAAGGGCTAATATCCAGAATCTACAAGGAACTTAAACAAATTTACAAGAGAAAAACAAACAACCCCATCAAAAAGTGGGCAAAAGATATGAATAGACACTTCTCAAAAGAAAACATTTATGCAGGCAACAAACATATGAAAAAAAGCTCATCATCACTAGTCATTGGAGAAATGCAAATCAAAACCACAATGAGGTACCATCTCATGCCAGTTAGAATGGTGATCATTAAAAGTCAGGAAACAACAGATGCTGGAGAGGATGTGAAGAAATAGGAACACTTTTACATTGTTGGTGAGAGTGTAAATTAGTTGAACTGTTGTGAAAGACAGTGTGGCAATTCCTCAAGGATCTAGAACCAGAAATACCATTTAACCTAGCACTCCCAATACTGGGTATGTACTCAAAGGATTATAAACCATTCTACTATAAAGACACATCCATATGTATGTTTATTGCAGCATTACTCACAATAGCAAAGACTTGGAACCAACCCAAATGCCCATCAATGATAGACTGGATAAAGAAAATGTGGCACATATACACCATGGAATACTATGCAGCCATATAAAAGGATGAGTTCATGTCCTTTGCAGGGACATGGATGAAGCTGGAAACCATAATTCTCAGCAAACTAACACAGGAACAGAAAAGCAAACACTACATGTTCTCACTCATAAGTGGGAGCTAAACAATAAGAACACATGGACACAGAGAGGGGAACATCACACACCGGGGCCTGTGAGCAGATGGGGGGATGGGGAAAGATAGCATTAGGAGAAATACCTATTGTAGATGATGGGTTGATGGTGCAGCAAACCACCATGGCATGTGTATACCTATGTAACAAACCTGCATGTTCTGCACATGTATCCCAGAACTGTGTGTGTGCATATATATATACACACATATATATATATTTCGTATATATATACACACACATATATATTTCATATATATATACACACACACACACATATATATGTGTATATATATATGAAAGGAAAGTACTCAATAAATATTAGCTTATTGAAATAATCTTTAATTATAACAACAGAAATTATTGGTACTAGTATCTCCAATGAGAGGATGATTCACACTTGATGTCATTTGGCTGAATTCTGGCTTCAGGACTTGGACGTAGTTGTAAAAGGCTCAAGGGTAATTACCTTTTTGTAATTTGTCTTATGGAAACAACCAAAAACTATGCTAAAATTTAGTCACAAAGTTGTTCATGGCAATATAGTTTATATGATTAAAAACTGAAAATAGTGTAGATCTCCACAATAGGTGTTAAACTGCTATATATTCAGGCAACATTAAAAATAAAACTACAGATTAATAGAAATGTTTATTATTAATATATAAGTATAAAAAACAGGGTCTAAACAAAAAAGAGGTTGGAAGGACAAAAGTCTGGCAGCAGCAATGGTGAGCAATGAAGACCATGACCTCACCTCCAGGCTGAGAGATCCATAGGTGTGGAGGAGAATGCAGTCTACTCTTAGGAGGGCTCTATGGAAGCCATCATTCAATGGCTGTCATTGGAAAGGAATGTTCTAAGCATAGCTGAAGAATTGGCTAATTTTGCTATAAGTTACAGAAGGTCTGGCAGAATGGTTTCAGGAGTTAGGGAAGAGTGGTAACTCGTATAGGGTGGAATTGTGTGGGAGAAAGTGGCTATTTGCATGAGTGATGTAAATCCATTGGGGCTCTTCCTATGGTCTTCTAGTATGTAGTTGTGGTGAGGATTTGAGGATTTGGGGTAAGGAGGTACAGCAGTGTTATCAGGATCACACGACCTTCTGGCGCTCCTTGTGGATGTAAGAAAGGCACATGAAGATCATCTAGCTCCAATGTCTCACTCATGTGACTGGGATCTAATAAATGCTTGCTGGTTGAATGAATGAACCAAAACTAGGGCTAAAATTAAATAATTCTGAAAAGGAGAAAAAAACAGAGTGATTCTTTAACCTTTCAGGAGTCACTGCTGTGAAAGAGCACTATATAAATCCACAGAGGAAATGCCAAAGAAATACAGGACATAACCTTTGCTCTGGAACAACTTGGAGTTCAGATTCAAACACAACTCGTGTTTGTCATAGAACATTGCATTGTTTTGGTGAGGTACGAAAACAAAATATATTATAAATGAATGTCCTTCTAGTTTTAGCATGAAAGACAAATACATTTGACTTCTTGAGTCAGGAATGTAGACTTCTTTGCATATGGAGACACAGGAGACAACTGAATTGTGAATGACAATGATCAAAAATGACCTTCATATTATTCTTGTCTAGGCCAATTAATTGTCTGGGATCCTGGGAGAGTCACTTCCTCCCTGTGGCTCAGGTTGTTCTTTCTGAAAACCAGGGTTGAGAATTTCTGAGTTTTAAAATGAGAAATGCTGAAAAATGACCAAATACAATTTTGGCTGGCCTTTAGAATAAGTAGGAGTTTGCTATGGAGAGAGCGAGCATGAATGTAGGAATAGTAGCCTGGTTCCTGCTGTGTCTGGGGAGTCTGTGGGCTCTGTGAGACCTGCCCAGAGAGGCAGGCTAGGTCTAGATGTTCATTGAATGGTAAAGACCAGTCTCCCAGCCACTGGCAACTTGGGTTGGGTTTAATCAATTTGTTTACATTACGAAGTTTGGGACAAAAGGAAATCATTTAGAATTGTGTTTCCAAGCTGCTAAACTATTAAAAAGTAACTTTTAAAGGCTTGGAAGGGGAAGACAGCTAAGTGCCTTGAAGAATTCAAATTTGAATAATCTGTCTGCTATTTCAAAACTATCTTTTTAAGCTATGTTTGGTATCATACACAAATTAACTTAGTCACTCACCTCTCTTTGAAGCTCATTACTATTACAAAGATTTTTATTTATATATATAAACTATACTTATCAATATGAAGACAACTTTTACAATGGCAGATGTTACAAAGAACTCTCAAAGTCTTAGCCATTGCCTGTATGACAGTGTTTCTCAAAGTATGTTCCAGGAAATATGGGGTTGGGGACCAAGATTCTTTCAGGCGGTCCACAAGATCAAAACAATATTATAATTATTCTAAGGTATTTACTTTTCTTCTCCACTCTCTTTCTTTTATGAGTGAATAACAGTGTTGTCTAGAAACTACAAGTTATATTGAAAATATTTTGTCTTATATTTTATATACATTAACATATAGTGAGTTTATTATTGTCATCTTAAAAATAAATTAGTAAGGCTAGGTGTGATGGCTCATGCCTGTAATCCCAGCACTTTGGGAGGCTGAGGTGGGCAGATCACCTGAGGTCAGGAGTTCGAGACCAGCCTGATCAATGTGGTGTAACCCCATCTCTACTAAAAATACAAAAATTAGCTGGGCCTGGTGGTGGGCTCCTGTAATCCCAGCTACTCAGGAGGCTGAGGCAGGAGAAATGCTTGAACCCGGGAGGCAGAGGTTGCAGTGAGCAGAGACTGCGCCATTGTACTCCAGCCTGGACAAGAGTGAAACTCCGTCTCAAANATCTCATGGTAGACCCCAGCTCTCCCTATCTACCAATGAATTTGTCCTCCCCATCTGGAGTTTTGCAAACCTTGGGTGTTTTCCTGTTGTCTGCTGAACACTGCGGTCCTTGCCAGGTGATTTCAACTGATAGAGACCTTTCCAATCATGGGTAAAGAGAGAACAACCTGGTTTTGGTACAGAGGTACCTGGGGAGGGAGTCATGAACCCCTGTGGTCCTAATTTGTTTGGACCTGTCTACTCTTTTTCTTCCTTAGACATCACTGGGTCTTCTAAGTACTTAATCTGTCTCCAGGGTGCAGGCTTTGGAGGTAGGTTAAGATATACATTTTTTTGAATGAGTATTATTCATCCCTTATCCACATTCCATCTATTTTCTGACCTGGAATATCTGCCAAATAAATCTTCAATTCAGACCCACCTTACTGATCTAATATCCCTACATAATGTTGAGGCAGGAGAACAGGGAATTAGGGAAATCCAGGGTTAAGGCATAAGCAAGAGAACAGCAGGTGCAGCCAGTTCACAAAAGCAAGAGATCAGCAGGTGCAGCCAGTTCTAGGCAAGAATGGGCAGCATACAGCCCACATCCTCACCCCTGTGACAAGAAGATAGAGGTTTCCACTTCAGTCTCTGATTGGCCAAGGGTCAAGTCTTCACTTCAGCCTCTGATTGGTTCTGGGCCAATCCTTCATAGGGTGTAACCAATTGGAGGCCTCTAAAGGTAATCTAGGGGTGTTACCAAATTCTTTTAGCCTAATAAAAACACTAAAGGAGCTTGTAATTGGCAAGGTCATGAGTCACTTGCTTGAGCCTGCTCCTACTCTGTGAAGTGTACTTTCATTTCAATGAATCTATACTTTCCTTACTCCATTCTTTTGTTTCTTTGTCTTTCGTTGCCTTGTTATTTTGTTGCTTTGTGTGTTTTGTTCAATTCTTTGTTGAACATGCCAAGAACCTGGACAACTCAGAGTCAACACCTTCCATCCGATAACAATGTGAGCTATTCACTTATGAACTCATTGGAAAATTATTTGCTGTTTAGTTTAGTTTGGTTTGTGGCTGGTGAAATAAGCCTTTTTTGGTTGATAAAATTCAGAATGGTCATTCTTTCTTAATTGTGATTTTTCTTCCCCGTCATTTAATTACGAAAATGTCCAAGTATAAAATTGGAAAAAAGTTTATAGTGAACACATTTTTCCACAGCCTACTTTCTACCATTGTTCTATTTGATCTATTCTTAATTTATTCATCTGTCCCTCTATCCAGCCATTAAATGTAATTTTAATTTAAATTTTACCAACTAACTCAACCAAAAATGAAGACAATTTTTTTTTTTTTTTTGGCTAACAGTTTTCGTGTGGGAAATAAAATCTAATGTAGTGAATTTTTTTTTTTCTGAATCTCTTAAATCTTTCAAAGCAAAATATTGATGTGAAAACATGCTGTTTAGACACTCAGTGTGAAGATAGTACATTTTGGCATTAGCAGTGTCTCTTTTTCTTGGTGTACAGTGAGGATCTTCACATTTACTGAAATTTCTGGAAGCTTCCCAGATGCCTTAAGAAACCAGCATTAAAACGTTATTAGGAACAGCTGAATCAACTTTAGGCCAGAGCCGACGCCACTGGATTTTCCTAAAGAAAAAGAATTAAGTCTTTCAAATATTAAAAAAAAAATATAGATCTGAACTTTGGTTTTACGGGAAAAAAAATAGCTTTGCTTGGACCCTTCTAATTTATTTTTCACTGTACAACATTTAAAGTCTGAGAAAACTTTAAAAAATCAGAATAATTGAAGCCTTTTTAGTTCATTAAGGTTTATCTTCTGTTAATACTCCAATCCCCCTCAAGACTTCAGTTATAGTGCTTGCTTCTTGAAAGGTCTCCTGGCGTTTAAGTTTTGCTATCTTTTCCTGGCAAGCTATTGTACACACGAACTCCTGATTTTTCTATAATTAAAACAAAGGAAGGGGGTGTGGTTTTATGACACCCGTTTCAAATTTATTTTGCTTTATTTTGCATTTAAGCTCAGAGCTTTCTTATCTATCTTTTTGAAGAAATAGTCACTGTGTTTGGCATCTAATAGGCTGGTTAAGACTTTATATGCCAAAACTAAATTTCCTCTGAACTGTCTTTTATAGGTTGTAAATTTCAGTTTTTATGGTTTCTCCTTATAGCTTTTCTTTGCCCTTGTATCAATAGCCTTGTGTTTTTAAAAACTTTAAAAAATGAGGTAAAATCCAAAAGCGATAGTGGCCGCGATTGACCGTCAACTCTTAACCTTGCCTGTTAGGAATATAATCTAGCATGTACCTTCAGTCTCACTTTTGATCTTTTTCTCAGTTGGATCTTGACAATTTGAGGGACTCACATTATTTTCTTCATTTCATTGCTATAATTTCAGATGTCAGTCACCACTGGATCCATAAATGTATTGCATTTTTATATTATTTGTATGAGACAAGCTGAACTTTATTTTTTTACTGTTCCATTTCCTAGAAAAGTAGTTTAAATGCAAATAAGAAGTATTCATCTTTCAATAATTGTGGCTTAGAAGACATACCAGCAAGGATTTCCCCATTGAAAGTACTGACTTCCAGATTCTATTCATGTTAAAGTGAGCTTACTAGATAAGAGCTGATTTTGATTTTTCTTCACTGTTAGAAAATCTTATATCTCAAATAACTTAGATCTGGCAAATACTGAAACAGGAAAGTCACAAGATATTCATTTAGGTGGCCTTGTTATTAAATCTAACCTACGATGCAGAAGAAAATAAATTACCAAAAGACATGAAAATTACAGTGGCTATTTAATTATATAATAAAGTACACATTCAGTTGATATTTCTTAAAAATAAAAAAAGCACTCTACCATTGTCCGTGTTTTTTTTAAACCATCATGAATATGGCTTTCTGATTTCTTCCCTCAGAATCGATATTCAATCCCCGTTAAGAGGAATAATTACTATCAGACCACAGGATATGAGAAGTCTCTGACCACTCATGTCTCCAAGTAAGCAACTTCTTGTGGATGACTTAATATTCTCTATCTGCATCATTGTTGCTCATTTGCAAAGCAGGATATTGTATTATTTGATGGAAAATAAATGCTATTAAAGGAGTAGTACCAAATAAAACTCACTGAACTTTGAACAAGGGGACCTGGGGAAAATCATTTGGATGTGGCTTGACACGGAATGTAGTCACAGCTTGACTCTTCATTGGATGACTCTTGTCATAATAGATTCACAAATTTCAGCAGAAGTAGAGAGAAGAAGAGACTTGGCTTTTGGGTGTGTTGAGTTTATCTCTGAAAGTAGGGGTAAATGCTTCCTCTCTCATTTATTTAGCTCTCCATTGCTTCATCTGAAAAAATAAAGTGGATATAACTAGAAAATCCCTTCTATTTCTGAAAGTCTTTCATTTTTGGCTTATTCAAAACATTGCTTTATAAACACCACTCAGTCTGGGCTTATGCATGATGCATTTTATAAAGAGATCGTGTTTTCTTTTTTACTGTTAGTGTAGACAATCAACCATTGTCTCTTTGAAAACGCAAAGCACCTCTCCATATTTCCTTTAGTTAGACCTGGTAACGTATTTCTACATATTTCTAGATGTATTTCTGTAAGTATTTCTAGGTGACATGTATTTATGAACTTTGATTTAAATAACCAGTGTTTCCTACATGGTATTTATAACATTAATTTGATTATGTGGTTGATGAAGTATGATGAAGACGCCTCTTCCAGTTAAGCTACACAAATTGGACTAGATGTCTACGACTTTCAAGAATATGCCTTTCAAATCTTGGTAGGCACAGTTGTAGAAAGTATGGGGGCTGAGAAAAGGAAGATAAAATCCTCAGTAAGCTTTAAAGTCTAATTTTAAATCTGGATCAAACTTCTAGTTAAAAAAAAAAAAAGGCCTGAGGTAAATAGATACTCCTTTTCTGCTTTTATCTGATCTCCATATGACTAAATTACCTCTATGAATTCTAAGAGCTTAACTTCCAGTCTTTTTGAACCTGAGCTTGAATGTCTCTGTTACAAATTATTTATGCATAAAATTAAAAGTGTTAGCCCTTGGGGGAAAGAAATCTATGGTGTTGGGAAGATGTTTCATTCTGCGGTGGCATGTGGTCATGGCATTGACACGTCATTGAATGATTCTTGTCAAAGAGTCTCATAAGTTATCAGTGTAAGGAAGTAAAGACAAAGGCTGTTGACTATTGAGTCTGTTCAGTTTATCCTAACAAGTAGGCGTAGAGTTTCCCCCTTGAGACCAGGCGCAGTGGCTCATGCCTGTAATCCCAGCACTTTTGGAGGCTGAGATGGAGGATCACTAGGTCAGGAGTTCTAGACCAGCCTGGCCAATATGGTGAAACCCCATCTCTACTGAAAATACAAAAATCAGCCAGGCATAGTGGCATGCGCCTGTAGTCCCAGCTACTCGGGAGGCTGAGGCAGGAGAATCGCTTGAACCCGGGAGATAGACGTTGCAGTGAGCCGGGATAGTGCCACTGCACTCCAGCCTGGGCGACAGAGCGAGACTCTGTCTCAAAAAAAAAAAAAAAAAAAAAAAAAAAAAAAAAGAGATTCTCCCTTGAATGAAGAGTTGGAGAAGTAGTGGAGTCTTGGGCTTCTATAGAGAACTAAAGATCACTGCAGTTAGGAGCCATATTATTTAATGGAGATTTTTAAATTTCCCACTTACACAACTGAATGTTTTGCATTCTATTTTCCAGAATTTCTAATGTACAAACCTAAGTAACATAAGCAATCATTCCCTATCCTTTTAGAAAAGAACAGAACTAAGAAGAAAAGTTATGTGTGTCAGGCAAGATGGCACTTTTTCTGTAGTCCTTGCTAAGTGTGTTGGCTTCTGGGTTATGTGAGATGCTTTTGTGCCTTCATGTGTCACCTCTTTTTATTGTGGTATTTGATGAAGGAGAGAACCTGGCACAAGAGGCCTGGAAATGACATTAACTGTGGATCTGTAACGTGTCAACAAATGTGTCTCCCTTTTCGAACACTGTCCTAAAACCACTTTCCTGAATTTGATAATTTAAATCTTCCCAGATGACATGCTTTAGCTGAGCAAGCAGGGTGAATAAGTAGGCGTCCAGCCAAATGTACTGTAGAGCAAAAATAATGAGCAAAAAGTGCTCCATTGGGACAAGGAAGCGTACATTCCCTCCTGGAATTGCTCTTAGCGGTTTGGGTATGTGTGATGGTTGAGGGGGTGAGGCAGAAGGGTGAGCACAGGTGAGGAAATGGTCAGGGAAGAAGAAAAGAGGAGAACTGTGAATATAAATTTGGCCTCATATCATGGAAAAAGCTCATACATGATGAATGTGACATATGAACCACTTGGGGCAGCCAGTAGCATTTAAAAAATATATCATAGAAGTGACTCAAGTATATTATTCTCTATTTTAACAAAGTTCTCAGAGAAACTCACTGGTGGGGCAAAAGAGGCGATTTTTGAGGAAAACAAATGGGTAAGAAGGCAACATAATGACCTCTTTAACAGGAGGCAGGGAAGGTGATTGATTAATTGAAAGAAAGGCAAGTTTAATCAGGTGTTATGCCTCCTTGAAAAAGTTTCCAGTTTTGAGAAGGCTTACATTGGAAGGTGAACGAAAGGGCATCTGAATGCTGTTGGATTCAGCACTGAGGTTTCTATAAGGACTAAGAACCTGTCATTTCAATCTGCGTGGTGCTCTCTGTTCTTTTTCTATAATTATATTGTTCTTCAAAGAGGAAGCCAAGTATGCTGTGGAGATGTCTGAGGAAGAAAACCTGAATAATCTCCACAGGAATGAACCATTTAAAATGAAAGGATCTTTGATCCTAATTTTCAGATCATTTCATTCCAATCAAAATATTCTCTGAAGAGGTGACATGAGGTATTTAAGTGCTTCCCTTGAGGTGGTGTGGCTCCTTTCCAAGAGGAGAGTCGAGGTAGTGGTGCATGGGTTTTGCTAGCTGAGGCAGAGAGGGAATGACAGCAGGACTAGTCTCTAGTTTGAAGGTGGGGAGTAGCCTCCCTGATAATGATTTGACTGTGTCCCCACCCAAATCTCTTCTTGAATTTCCACATGTTGTGGGAGGGACCCAGTGGGAGGAATCTGAATAATGGGGGCAGTTCTTTCCTATGCTGTTCTTGTGACAGTGAATAAGTCTCACAAGATCTGATGGTTTTATAAGGGGGAGTTGCCCTGCACAAGCTCTCTTCTCTTGTCTGCCGCATGTGAAACCTGCCTTTCACCTTCTGCCATGATTGTGAGGCCTCCCCAGCCATGTGGAACTGTAAGTCCATTAAACCTCTTTCTTTCGTAAATTTCCCAGTCTTGGGTATGTCTGTATCAGCAGCATGAAAACGGACTAATACACTCCCCAAAGGGGCTTCTCTAGGGTCTCAGATGAGGGGATTCTTGAGGATTAAGGCAAAGCACTTCTGAGGGCTGTTTCTAGGCTCTGAGATGAATATGCATTCTTCAAAGCTGCCCTGGGGTAAGTGAGGATAGGAAAAGCAAGAGTGGGACCAGAGCATCTCTGCTTGACTGTGCTTTATATTGGACTTCCCTGTGCAGTTTCCTATGCTAAGGATTGACTAGTATAGTGGATGCTGTGGTGTGCTGCCTAGACTCTTGTTTTTTGGATTGGGGCACTCGTTTCCCCAGCTGCTATGGATGGGCAATGCCTGATGATGGCTGAGATCCCAGTGATAGGGGTAGCTCACATCCAGTGACAAAGATCTAGTCCCCAGCCTCAATTCAGGAGATCACTGAAGGGCCATCCCGGCTACAGAGCTCCCTCAAGGACTGGCAGAGGCCTGTGTTAAAGCTGTCTCAGAACTTACCTTCCTTCCCTGCACAGCCCCACTGCCCTCCTTCCCTTCCAGGTGTTACTGCTGAGTACCTCCATGGTAAGCCACCTGCACACTGATTTCTAGCTGTGAGAGAGTTTCCCAGGACATCAGGGGATGGTGGTGGAGGGGATGCAGCAGCTAAAACACATGAAAACGACTGGATTAATAATGCTGCATTTTTTTTTCACATTGAGTATGTTCTTTTATTCAAGAGAGAGAATTTTTCTTGAATAAAATACTCAACAAGAACCCATTATGTGCTAAGAACTACGTGATCTGTTAACACTGACAGAAGACTCGGTACACTGACTAAACTTGAATTTCTGCATGGTCTGTTTCGAGTCACCAACCATACACAACCTTAGAACACCGAGCATTGGTAACTGAAGGTCAAATCTGCCTGCAAGTGTGTTTTTATGATCCATGCAGTGGCTTGAATATTGTGATTTGGGTACAAAGTTTTAAAATGAGGGCATTTCACATAAAACCAAGATCCTGGATGCTTTCGGGAATAGAAAGGTCTGGTGTGGTCTTCTGGCCACACAAGACCTGCACTTGTGAAAGAAAAAATCACCTGGAGCTAATTCATGGCTGTCCTGAAAATCAGTACCCATTCTAGTTCGCCACAGTCCCCACCAGGCCCTATTACATGATAGCTGGCCTACTTTACTTCTAGGCCTCTGTAGGCATTCCAATTTGTGGCCTGTTTCTCAATCACTAGGTTCATAAGTGTTTCTCCCAAGCTCCAGACTATTCCTAATGTCCTCGGTTGAAGATTTGGGGCTTCTTCCGCAGAACTCACCTGTCCATGTGAGATGGTCTCAAAACTCTCTAACATTCTTTTGAAGTAGAGCACAGCATTAAAAAAATTATCTTCATTCCTTACTAATGCTTTTAAGAAAGTTATCTAGTGTGTCTATCCCATTAAGCACAGGTACCATTACAGAATTTGTATGTTGACTCTATTCTCACAGCTCAGTGTTTGCTTTCAATAGCAGGAAACAAGCTGAGGGAGAGGTGGGGTGTTCCCCTTGTGACAAAGGCAGGACTGAAGCCCATTTCCTCTGACCTCCATCAGTGCTGTGGCTTCCAATTTGGCCTGACTCTGGAATTTTATCTCAGCACACATGTAGATGCAGCAGGAGTTGAGCTTGGAAATAATTCTTTCCAAACTCAGCATATTCTAAAAATATGCTGAGAGATATACGCTTGTTCTGATAAAGTTAAGGCACTGGCCATTATCTGGAATAGTCACAGAAATCTTTGGCACTGGGTCCAAGTCAAGATAGGCTAAGACACCAACAAGAGGAGAAACAATTTCTACTGTAAATCTAGCACCTGCTAGCTTTCCAGATCACTCGCTCTTGTATCCAGATTTCAGGGATTCCTCAACCCCAACAAGACCCACCATCCATTGATCATATCCTTTTTGGTGTCTTTCATCACCCTCATACTTCCTGTCCTAACCAGCTTACATTTCAGGACAGGTCATTAGAACCACCCTCTTGTGTGAACTCTCAATCCTTCACCCATTTCTACTCTCATTGTCCTTCCCTGCTGAAGGTCCGTGGTCTAGTTAGCTTGAGCTCTTAGCCTTTTCTACCCCTACACAGGTGCAGCTGAATGTGGCTGCAGGAAAACAACCACTGAAAACCCCTGAAGTTGAAATTCAAGGATGATCCCTCTTCTACCTCATGTTACCAAAGGCAGGAGTGGAGGCGGGCTTCAAACTCTGTCCCCTTCTGCCCAGACTCACCTCCTGCCCCCAATATAAATAATACAAACTAACAGTAGTATATAGAATTTCCCAATAATACGTATGAATGATATTAACCATCTACCTTGAGAACTTCAAGGATATTGTCGTTATACCCTGTACCCATCCCCACAAGCAGCACAGAATTCCTTATCCCCGGCCTCTAATCATAAGTTATCTCCTTGCACATCATGTGCTTCTGTCCCAGGTCCTACCATCATTCTACTGCCCTCTAGATCTCCCAGCCAATCATCTGCAACCCCCTCTCTGACAGTGACTGTTACCTGCTTGCTCTAGCTGAAACCTGGCCCAGCCCTGAGATCACGGCGTCCTCCCTGGCAGCCTCCTCAGGTGGTGGCCATATTCTTTCCCACAGCCCTCATCTCAGTGGGCCTGGATTTGGGAGTTTTACTCCTTTTGTCACTTCCAGGTCATGCTTTCTTCCTTAAAACCTTTCAATGGAGTGTCAGCTGAAGAATGGCAGGGTTCAGAAATTTGGAGAAAAGACCTTTATTTCTCATAAGGGGTTGCAGCCTGCAGGGTGGCCATTCTGATGGGCTGGGGAGCAAAGCCTGCAGCCAGAAGCCAGAAACAGATACTTTAAGGGAGGTGCAAGAGGAACTGGCATGTATGCTGAGCAGGGTGGCCAAATATCCATATTCACGAAGCAATAGGAGTCATGAATGTTTGTGAAAGGAGAAATATGCACATGTTAATGGAGCTTCATGGCCCCTCATGGGTCGCATGTACAAAAAAGCATTAGCATGATTGGAGGGTGGAGTTTTCTGCCCTCTGATGTCAAAGGGCGAATCAGAAGATGCCAAAACCCTCACTGTGTATCCTCTGTAGACTGCCAGAACCACTCTGGTCTGCTCTTTTATCAGACAAAAAACACGGGGCTATGTCAGGCAGTTGTATAATATCAGCAGCAGAGTCTTTTGAAAGAGCTACTTCTTTTTAGTCCTTAGGGAAGAAAGCTCAATCGTGGTAAGCCAGGGAGGGGGTATAAGGAGCTGTGTCTGACACCCCCATCTCATCACAGTCAAGCTTTCAAGGTTATTCCAGGGTCCCCTTGGCCAGGGGAAGTCCAATTCACTTGACTGGGGGGCTTAGGATTTTATTTTTATTTTTCAGGAGTTTGAGACCCTATGTCTGCTCCAGCCTATGGTGAGGGGCAGGCAGGCACCATCCCATGAAGTGTGTGCACCATGTTTTCAGACTATCCAAACCACAATCCCCAGCCCACTTCCCTTGACTCTCAGAGATTTCAGCTCCTGGCTCACTCATTCTCCAACTGTGTTCTCGTCAAAATTATCCAACCATGTCTCATCATCTCTATTGCTGCTCCCCCATTGCGAGGTTCTGCCATCTCTGGGTGATTTCAGTAGCCTCTGATCTTTATCTTTGTTTCCCCTCTTGTGCCTCTATGATTGCATTTTCAACATAGTGTACAGGGTGAACTCTTAAACTACCTAAGTTAGACTATGACACCACTCTGTTGAGAACCCTCCAATGGCTTCTTGTCTCACTCGGGATGAAAGCCTGCACTCATTGTCACTTTCCAATTTTGTTCTTGTCAAAATTATGGGGATTTCAATATTTTGGCTATTTGCAATTTTTGTCTCCTCTCCCTCAATGATCCTATCCTCAGCCACGCTCACTTTAGAAGGTACCATTGTCAATAAAACATCTCTGTAATCTCAACTCGAGTATTCTCCAGCCATCACCAGCTAGCTTTCCAGTTCACTCCCTCTAGCATCCATATTTGAAAGATTCCTCAGTCCCAATAAGACCCACCATCCATACTGATCCTCCCAGCTTTTTGCTATCCTTCATCTACCCCTTACCCGTTGTCTTAAACAGTTTAGATTTCATGGCTTATCATTATAATCCTTTCTTGAGTGAACTCTCAACTCCTTCATCCCTTTTAACCCTTATTGTCCTTGGACAGCAAAGCCCCATGGTCCAATTAATTTATGCTCTTAGCCTGTTCTGCCCCTACAATGGTTCACGTGAACATGGCTGCAGACAAACACAACCATGCAGGCTGATCACACCTTAAACTCATGATAGTGAATGTTTACAGGTCCTTCCTGAGTGTTACCTGAAAATTCTGTTCAATTTCTCATCTTTTCAATCCCATATTCTACTTGATAAATGTTTTGTCTTTTCTTGGATCCTCAAGCCTCTTCTGCTTCTCTGTCCTCCTTACCCTTAGCTGGTGACTTTGCTTCCTATTTTGTAAGAAGATAGAAGTATTCGGAAGATAATGTTGATAAACTCCTAATAACACACTTATTTAGCCATTTTCCTGGAACACGGAAGACTTTCCCTGGCTCCTATCAAATACCACCCCTTCTATTTGTGCATAGATCTTAGTCCTCTCACTCAAGAACATTGTTCTTGCAATTCTCCCCTCTCACTTCTGAATCATCAGTTTTACCTTCTCCTCACTTTCATTGCTGTTAGCATAAAAACATACTGTTATTTCTCTTATTTATTTATTTATTTATTTATTTATTTATTTTTTGAGACGGAGTCTCAGTTGCCCAGGCTGGAGTGCAGTGGCACAATCTCGGCTCACTGCAACCTCTGTCTCCTGGGTTCAAGCAATTCTCCTGCCTCAGCCTTCTGAGTAGCTGGGATTACAGGCGCATGCCACCACACCTGGCTAATTTTTGTATTTTCAGTAGAGACGGGGTTTTGCAATGTTGGCCAGGCTGGCCTCAAACTCCTGACCTCAGGTGATCCTCCTGCCTTGGCCTCTCAAAGTGCTGGGATTACAGGCATAAGCCACGGTGCCTGGCCTATTTCTCTTATCTTAAAATTAATTTCCCCTCCACCTACTGCCCAATTTCTCTCTTTCCTACACACACAGTCTCTCCTGGACTTCTCTAGGATAGTAAATTTTATATTTTATATGTCAACTTATCTACGCCATAGCATCCAAATATTTGATAAAACATTAGATATTTCTGTGAGGGTACCTTCACATGAAATGAACATTTAAATCAGTAGACTTTGAAACAGATTATTCTCCATAATGTAGGTTGGCCTTATCCAATCAGTTGAGGACCTTCAGAGAAAATGACTGACCTCTTCAGAAGAAGAAGAAATTCTACCTGCAGATGGCCTTGAGACTGAGCTGCAGCAGCAACTCTTCCCTAATCTTCAGCCTGTTGGCCTCCACAGTTACATGAGCCAGTTCCTTAAAATAAACTTCTCCCTCTCTCTCCATATACCTCCCATTGGCTCTGTTTATCTGGAGAATTGTGGCTTATACATTGTGTTGTTTCCAGTTTTCTCCTTTTATTGTCACTTATTCCTACTCAAATTGCCTTTGGCCCTTATCACTTCACCAAAACTGCTCTCACCAAGGTCTCTGATGATCTCCATACGGCTAAACCCAAGGGTCAACTCTTGAGTATTTTCTCACTCTGTCAGTAACGATGCTTACACATGTACTAAACACTTCCATCTTGAACGCTTTACTTACCTCACCTGGGACTCCTTACTCTCGTTTTTCCCTCAGCCGCACTAGTTTTTTCTCCTTGTACTTCTAAGTCCAAGTGGCCGAGAACTTAGTCCATGGACCTTGTCTCTTCATGTCACCTCCTAGGTAATCTCACCCTACTTGCATCTGTATACTGAAGACTCTCGAATGTATTTCTCCATACTGGACCTCCCCCTGGCCTCCAGACTTGTCTATTTAACTGTCTAATGATGTCTTTTTGTGGAACTCTAACAAGGATCTTCAGAGGAACATGTTTAAAATCAAGCTCCTGGTAATCCCTTTACACCCACACTGTTCCTCCTGATAGCTTGATTTTA
Source organism: Rhinopithecus bieti (assembly GCF_001698545.2). Taxonomy (NCBI): domain Eukaryota; kingdom Metazoa; phylum Chordata; class Mammalia; order Primates; family Cercopithecidae; genus Rhinopithecus; species Rhinopithecus bieti. The sequence goes on along the minus strand of NW_016804580.1, from coordinate 4,907,412 downwards.
GTTAATGGAAAACCATCTTTTTTTTTTTCTTTTTTTTTGAGATGGAGTCTCGCTCTGTTGCCCAGACTGGAGTGCAGTGGCACGATCTCTGCTCACTGCAAGCTCCACCTCCTGGGTTCACACCATTCTCCTGCCTCAGCCTCCCGAGTAGCTGGGACTACAGGCGCCTGCCACCATGCCCGGCTAATTTTTGTATTTTTTAGTAGAGACAGGGTTTCACCGTGTTAGCCAGGATGGTCTTGACCTCCTGATGTGATCTGCCTGCCTCGGCCTCCCAAAGTGCTGGGATTACAGGTGTGAGCCACCGCGCCCGGCCCGAAAACCATCTTTTTAGTAACTCTGGACACAAGTTTAGATTTACCCTGACTTATATTTTTTCTTATGCCTTACAGCCAACTAGTTAAGAGATCACATTGTCTCTACTCTTAACGATATATACAGAACGCAGCCATGTCTCACCACCTCTGTTGCCACTACCCTAGTGTAAGCTTCCACCACCTCTGGGTGATTCCAGTAACCTCTGAATTGTTCTTTCAGTTCTCCCCCTGTGCCTCTACAGTTATATTCTCAACATAGTGTACAGGGTGAGCTCCTAAACCACATGAGTTAGATTATGACACCACTCTGCTACTCTGCACCCTCCAACAGCTTCCTATGTCACTCAGGATAAAAGCCCACGCCCTTACCACATCCTGGAAGGCCCTATATGCCTCGACAACCTCTTACCTGACCTCTTACCCTACCTCCTCCCCACTCATTCTCTTCTTCACACACACCAGGCTGTCTCCCACCTTAGTCTCTTTGCATGTGCTGATCCTTCTACCTGAAAGCCCTTCCCCCAGATATTGGCATGGCTTGCTTCCTTATCTCCTTCACTTCCCTGCTAAAATATTCTCTCATTGAGGCCTCCACTTACCACACTTCATAAAAGGGCATGTGGCTACCAACCTCCCTCCCTTTATATCTATTACCACAACTTGATACATTATATATTTGCTCACTTTGTTGCAGACCCTTTGCAACTGGAATGTAAGCTCCATGAAGACTTCTATTCACTGCTTTAAATCTAGAACCCAGAACAGCTCCTGGCACACAGCAAGTACTCAATTAATATTTGTCAAATAACAAATGAATATAATTTCTATGGCATGTTAACCGAAGGTTGCTAATGATCTGAAAATGACCTGACTGTGGTTGTCATTCATCTACATTAGCAGTGCCGTGGAGTTACCTACAGAACACATCCCAGAAAGTATGCATACATCTGTATTTTATCTTCTTCAAATCCAAGTCAGCTCTTTTGAGGGATTTAAACCTTCCAGCATATACCAATTACCTTGTCTCTCAGTCAACTACAGTCTGTTCTTTACAGAACCTTGTAATTTTTTTCTTTTTCTTTTTCTTTTGATGACCTTCTAACACTTCCAAGAAGGTACATTCATAATTTTGATCTATAGTCATGTTAGGCCTGAAAAAAAGTAGTTCTTTGGACAACAAACGGATGTTATGTTTTGAGACCTTTTGTCTAGGTCATTTGGTAAATCGTCACGCTTTCTAAACAAATATCAGTTGGGACAAAAGATCTGCCCGTAACCAAGGAGTAGCCTTGAGAACATAATAAAATGAAGAAGCCAGCGGCCCTAAAAGAATGGGGTCCAGTCTTAGAGAAATGCCACCAAGGCCAAAAGTAAACAGAAACCTCCCAGAGCAAGGACAACCTCCATGCTTAGGAGAGCCATTGGTTAAGGAATTCCAGTAAGACAGGCTCAGTGAAAAGGAAACGACCTAGTCCAGGCAAGTCTCTTTCAGAGGTCAGCAAATGCAGGATAAATCCCAGACACACTAAATTGGAGCACTGACAAACAGACACATTTCAACTGGAGATAAGCCTTCAAATTGATGAGATGCAATGAAACTCACAATTAGAAAAAAGGATGAATAGGCAAAAATCCCTACTCCCTAGAGGAGAAAATTACATTGTCCCCCTTAGAAACATGTATTTGGACATGATTATCCTCCAGAAATGGGTTTTCTGGAGCTTGGGTAAAGGCTTTACTTGGCTTGATCTCTTAGAGTTAATATTGAGCTGTTTTCAGCCTCCTTACTGTCTCTGGGTGGAAATATTTATTTTCAAAACATGGAAGAAGAATCTCTTTTGTCAGGACACAAATAGCTACCCCAGGTTCCCCTGGCATGAGTGCTGACCTTTTCTAACAGAAGAGAATACAGACATATATTTAATTAGAGAAATGAAAAAATTTAATCAGTTCTTAAAGAATTAAGTGGTCTCACCTGCTTATTGACTAACTGAATCCTGACTCCAGTTCATTTCCTTTATTCCAACCTTTTCCTTAAAAGATAGTAAAGCAACTACAAACTCCTGACTCTGTAACCCCCTCTAACAACCATCGACTACTTATTCCCTCTTTTCATTGAAGCCGTTCAGAACTGCAGGCTACATCTGTTGTCTCTTCATAGCACTTTCCCTTGGTTGGCAATAAACAGCCATTTGGATCATGGTTTGATTAATGACTAGCTTCTTGCACTGGAATGTGAGCATCATAAGAGTCTGGGCCATGCTTGACTTTGTTCACTGTTTTTATCCCCTGTGTCTTGTGCTACATCTGCACAAGGATGGTACTCAGTAAATAGTTGTTGACTTATGAATAAATAACTTGGCTCAGCACTGTCTTGAAAAAACATTTTTGTTTTCACCAGAACTCTCTTTTTGCCTCATGCTAATTTCATCTATGGACACAAAAGTTGCTTTTGTGCATTAAGTGAACTATTTGTCTCTGGCGATAGTGCTGGAGAAGAGTTTGAGAAAGGGTTATATTATTTTTTTCTTAACATTCGCATGAAATAAATAGGCCTTAAAGGCATCTTGGTTTTTCTCTAATAGCCTATTATATATTTCTACTGCATACATTTGTCATCTTGACACATTTCCTCAATATATTTTTAGTCCATACTTCTCTGGAGTGTGTTTTTAAAAATTGTATTATATCCATTCTTAGTTGATTTTGAACCAGATTTTAAATATTTGGTGTTTGTCTCAATAAAGTAGGACTATTTTTCCTCAATCCTTCCAGCCCCAGCCTGTTTTATTTGTCTCCACTTGCTTTTTCATATAGAACTAATGTTTGAAAACCCATTTTGTGTTAGGCATTCTGCTAAGGATTTTGTTTTCCAGGTTAATATAATACATAAAACAATTCTGTGATAGGGCACCATCATGATTTCCATCCTACAAATGGGGAAACTGAGACTTAGAGTGTTATTACCTGGCTCAAGGTCAAATATTTAATAAGTGGTGGAGGAGATTCTCGATCCAGAAGACAACCTTTTTGTCAGTTGTGCAAATCTAAATGACTTTTAGAAAGTTTGTTTTTAACATGTGTGTTGCCAGTATAGCAAACACATTATGTGCTTTTATATCGTGATGATTTAACATTCAAGACAAATAGTAAAGTATTTGCTTATACATTTTTTATCTCTTAAAATGTAAAAAAGTCATATTTTTCTTGGAAGCTTTTTAAATGCAAGCATGCAACTCCCTCTCACATAAGTTTATTCATTCACAATACCAGATACCTAAATGGTTACTCCATTGCTGTCACTGAAATTCCCATTGGGGAGGTAATGAAATCAAGTAGAGGGCAGAGCTACGAAGACTTGTTCTCTGGTGCTTGAGTGACTCTGAATCCAGTTCCCTTTATTTCTTTGTCCTGATGGCAAATTCATCTTTTATTTCCTGGAAGAATTTGCAGCCAGATGTATTACTCTAACATTTATGCTTCTATGGCAGGCTTCTTACAGTGGAGAAGGTTTGGGGAGGTGAAGGAAAGAAACTAAATAACCAAAGAAACACTTCTACAAAGAGAGAATGATATTTTTTGTTTTGTTTGTAAAATCTACCTTTATTCATTAAAATAATGCATTTTGCCAATTTGTGGTTATTTACAGCTGTTGGCTGAAGGAATATTCAACTTCTTCATTCACGTTTTATGGCTGGAGCATATTTCGCTCTCTGGGAAGTAGAAACTCTCTTGGGTGGAAGCAGAGTAGCCAAATGAGGCTGCCCTTCTTATTGTCTCTGTGAGGGAGATCCAGTGGGCCCTCTCTGTGGTGTTTGCCCACAAATCATGATTTTGTCCTGGGATCACTGTGAGTAAGAAGAGTGAGGAGTTTGACTAGCCACACTGAAATGCTAATGGGAAACATCAAGGTGCAAATGCTGATTTGATAGTCACAGATTTGTTCAGAAATCTGGCAGTTAGGAATGTGAAGGTTGGCATCAGCACAACAGAGGTCAAAAGGACAGAAGGGAACTGTCATATCATTTGGAACTTATTTGTTAAAAGTCTTTTCTGATTTTGTCAACCACCTATTTAGGTGACTTAAATGAACTTCCTGAAGTAGAATGTAAAATTAGATAATGATGCATGAACATAAAGAGGACATTTGAATCATATCACTACTGAAAAATCCAACATTATAACAGTAGAAAAATTAAGAGGATATTTGGGGGCCATTCCTTACCTTTCAGGATTGACAATATCCACCTCCCTGGGCTGCCACCACTTAGAGTGAACTCCTGAGTCTCCCTTTGGGTACCTAAAGTGATAGTCTTATTTTAGAAAGATGATACCACTTCCTGCTGTCTTCGAGCTCTCCAGTGGGCAGCCATGCATCTGATGTTCTGGCCGGAAGTCAGCAAGGGGTCCATCTAGCTATTTATTTTGAGGTGAAAGAGAAATAAACATTTCCAAATATTATCCCATGGGACATCTCCCTAGCTCACAGGCCCATAAATATACTTAAAAGCATCCTGACAATAGAGACATAAATTTTGTTGAGACACATCTTGAATGGAAAACATTTTATATTTCTAAAGTGCCTCTTTGGACTTATCTATCCAAGAGGGAAAAAAATCTCACAAAAACAGATTTTCATAGCTAGGTATGTCTTTGAAGCTACAGTGACATTATTACGTGGTCATAAGACATCTTCACACCTACCCACTCCACAACAAACTTTGGGTATGTGTACGTACATGTGTGTATGCATATGTGTATGTGTGTATTCATTTCCTTTAATAAAGGTCTCAGACATTTTCTATTCGGAAGAAGGCCAGGTTTTTAACCTCTTACTGGAATCAACTTGTAAATTAAGCTTTGAGATTTTCAGATCCAATTAGTATGTACCAAGTAGTACCTGATACATAGCAAAAGCTTAAATGCTCATTGAAAGAATGAACGCATAAGCTCGTGGGAATGTATTCTCCTTTGAGCACTCTAAGAGCTGTGAGTCTAGACCTGGATAGTTCCACCTATTATTTATAGCTCTAGTGATCAGGAGAAATTTGTTACTCATGGGCATTTTCAGGAGGTTTTCTCAAGTCAAAGTCTTGGAATTAGAGTCGCCATAAGAGAGCATACTTCTAAATTCTTATGACTTCAGTGTGGCCTTTAACATATATTGCAGTCACCTGGAGCATCCTTAAGGATGCATTGTCATTGCATAGTTAGACACTTTGCAGAATGACAGAGAATGTGCTGGATAATTGGTTGAAACTGTGAAATTATGAGGACAAGCATCCTGGGCCATACACACCATGTATAATGTGTTGAGTCATCCACAGATAATTGAAATCTGGACTATGTGTGCAGGTTTTATAGTGGCCATAATCTCTTGTTTTGACATTTGAGACAGGAAAATGCCTCCTGCATAATGAGAATTATTAGTTACCAAAGCCTTATATGCAGGAAGGCAACATTTTGACTAAAAATGTACCTGAAAGTGTGAATAATTTAAAATCTGGCTTATTTTATTTTAGATAGCCTGTTACCCCAATTAATAGAATAAATATAAAATAAAGCCAACAAACTTCTTTCCTGTGATGCTAAAGAATAGATTAATTGTACCAGGTATTTTAGAATATTTTGAGAAAATTGTAGGGATAGATTAACATTTGGCTTATTAAGTTTGCGTAGATTTATCGTCACCTAAATATCCCTTTTCTTCCCCAAGATGCTGACAAAAACACAGCAATACAACTGGGAGTATGAGAAGAGCAGCTAATAGTACATCAACTACTGTTTCCTGACAGTTGTGTGTATGCCTCAGATAATTGGTTCAAGTTTCTTGCCTCATTATAAGACAACATCTCCTCAGAGATCTCAGGAAACATGCTCATTTTTCCCAAATTGCATTAAATCACATAAAGATTTTTCCCTCTAAAGATTAGCTTCTAGAAGGAATGGTTAACTATCAGGAAGCTATACATTAGCTAGTCCAGATACTGCTGCTCAGAATAAAAGCAAACAATGGAAATATGAAGCCAGCAGCCTTCACTGCAGATGAGCAGGGGCAGGGGATATGATTTAAAAGAAACCAGACTGGTTTCACTAATTTGAATAAGCCCAGCCCAAAGGAAGAAAGAAGCTGCTCCTTGACTGAGAGGCTGAGGGACAGGTGTCTGGCTAGTTGCATTAAACCTTACTGATCTGACAAAATGGTTAAATTCCTAGACATTGGAGTGCCCTTACGTCAAAGCAACATGTTCCTTCTATTTTATTATGTGTCAATGATGTCAAATTAGCTCTTATTAGAACTCTATGTGTAACATTCAACTCAAAAGGAAGCTTGTAATTATTTTCAAAATTTATTTGGCAAAAATTCAACTTTTATAGAATCAGTCAAGGTATTTCAGGCAGTGGTGCAACTTCTGTAATTATTTGGCTGATTGATTCTATTCTCCACTTCAATCAGTTTGTCTGATCATAACTCCAGTAAATTTCCAATATCTACATTCATGCTACAACCTCTATGCAGCCTGTCTAAGGAGTAAACAGAGTGAGAGGTAAGTAAATGACTATTTAATGGGTATCTTTGAGAACTGGAAATTAGGGATAGAGATATTTCGATGTTTCTTCTACTCTTAAGCAGTATTACTCCCTTCTTTTGGATAACAACAGGTTTGAATTCATACCCTTTTCTGTTCTTACAACAGTAACAACAACTTGTTGTTTCAGTATGTTAGTCTCATACTGAAAAACAACTTCACAGTGAAAAAGTTTTCAGTGTGGTCACAGTGACTCATACCTGTAATCCTAATTCTTTGGGAGGCCAAGGTGGGAGGATTGCTTCAGGCCAGGGGTTTGAGACCAGCCTGGGCAACACAGCAAGATCCCCATCTCTGCAAAAAATAAAAATTAGTAGGGTGTTGGCACATGCCTGTAGTTCTAGCTACGCAGGAGGCTGAGATGGGAATATTGCTTAACATCAGCAATTCAACATTACAGTGTGCTATGATCATGCCGCTGTACTCCAGCCTGGGTGACAGAGCAAGACCCCATCTCAAAAAAAAAAAAAAAAAAAAAAAAAAAAGTTTTCAACACTCCCTTCACAAAATTTGAAACGTTGTTCTATTTTCTATTTTTTGAAGTAGGTAATGCTACTATATCTTATTAGATATATTAGCAATATGACATATTGACAACACAATATAATTACAAACCTAGAGAGAAAGTAGCATGCATACATCTTGCTTGAAAGAGAAGTCTACAACCTTCTGTGAATACTGCATACTAAAAAAGCAAATTACTATTTCCAAGAAATTTGCTTTCAAATTTGTTTCATCACAGTCGTACTAAGAATATAGAAAATATCACAGTGCAGACATTTCAAGAAGTATCCTACCTACTTGGAATGGAGGCAGCCAGAGATGATTAGAAATACAAGAAGAGAATATTTGAATTAGAAAGGACTCATGTTAAATTGGATATAATTACAAAATGTAAATTAATGTATAAAATGTTATTATATGAACAAGAGTAAAATTCAGAGGTTAGTGAAACCAATTCCAGATTTCCATAGAATCTTATGCCTTGGGGAGTGAGGGAGAAGATACCACTGGCGGAAGAGAAACACCAAGCCACTGAGTCTCTTGGACTCAGCCCCTTCTTTCTTCTTTTGTTAATAGTGGGTGCTACCTAATATTAGGTAAGATAATATCAGACCAAAGAGGAACTATTTCCTCTGAGAACCTATGGGAAATCAATAAAAGAAGTACATCACATATTTAAGTTTGACAATGTTAGATCTATAAGCTGTAATCTCATTCTATCACTGGGTTTTGACTTTCTTAAGGAATCTCATTTTTTTCTTATAAACACCAAATTTTGTCCAGGCCTTCTAATGCTCTGGAGAATGCTGACACAATATGGTTTATTCTGTCTGGATGTGCATTAAATCACATTGTCCCCTACTGATAAAGAGACAGTGGGATACGTGAGCCAATCACTAGGACACCCATGAGTGAAATAAGCAGGGTGGCTTAGCCAGCTATCCATTGCTAGCCTTTATACAAAAGGTCAAAGTAGAAGTCTTTATGGCATTAACAATTTATTATTAAAGCAATGAACATCACAAATGTTTGGCAGGTGCTACAATGAGTTATTTCTCTATTCATTTTCTTGAAAGTCAAAATTAATTTAAAAAGACAAATAATCTTGTAAGGTGAGAATAGTTTCAAATTATATTGAATTCCCCTTGGATCAATTGAACAGTTTGTCCTTGGAGGTCAACTTCTTCCATTGTGATCAATCTCTGTGGGTCAAATTCAAACTTAATGTTTTTGATGGTTTTGAGAAAGTTGTCATTGCATTTCACCTCTCCCCTGAATAGGTGTTTAGACACACTTCAATCTATTGTATATGCTTTCAAGACACACTTCAATCTATTGTGTATGCTTCGTATCTACTCTGGTTCATGGGTCTGCATATAACATTTGGCCTCTCCTTGCTTTTCAATATGCCGAGGTAAACCATAATTATCCTCACGCCTGTTTCATGTTACCTTTTGGCATGTATACCTAAAGCATCAACTTCTATTGGAACAAATGTAAAGCAAAGTGCAAGACCATGAGGGGTGTTTGTCACAATATGTTGGACTCACATGTGGGTGAATGTATATGGCACTATCAATTTGGAAATAATGCTTTCAATTCCCTTTTACTGCATATATCAGACCAATTTTTTATTAGCTAATATGATAGTTTGACTTTGATTGCAGTATGTTTTGGTAAAAAAATCTAGGGGCAATGTGTTCACTTGAATATATCTGAAAGGCGAATTGTTCAATTGATTCCTCCTCTTAATCTCTCTCTCTTCCCATATTAAGGACTGTTTCCAGTGCTCAAAGAAGCTGCAGCTGCTAATGTAACCATCTCTTCCAGAACCTTGGACTCTTGCCTCCAATTTTCTGGTCCTAGTTTTTCTCATCTATGGAATAAGGAGACAGGACTACATCATTGTAAATGGTTTTTTTTCCTGACTCAGATATACCTAGAACGTCATCTTGTTGCATCTTTCCTTTTAAAAGTAAGTTATGACAAAAGGTCAACAAATAGGTCACCTAGGATAGCTTTGTTTATTCAAATAAAAGTGTATTATACTTGTGATTTGCCAGGAAGGTCTACTTCTATAGGTAAGAAATCAGTTTTCACACCATTTTTCTTCTCTGAATGGGAATTTTTAAAATCTTATACAGATGTTCTATGTGGTCCAAAATTAAGGAAATAACCAATTGGCTAACAACAACAAAAAACTCCTGCTTATATTGGCCATTTAAAAAAGTTTTCATGTTATCTTGTATTCAGAAAATTGAACATCTAAAATGAATATATGTATATTTTCTCAATGTAATTATGCAATCTGTGTATGTGTACCTTTTGTTCTTGATGATACACTGGAAAATAATGGTTTGTGGAAAAAAACCCATCTTTTTCTGGGGCTTAAGCCTCAGTTCTGACACCTAACAGCTCTGAGACTCGATCGTCATATGTAAAATGGAAATATTAATGCCTATCACATGGGGTTGTCAGTAGGCAACATTTGTTCTTATAGCAACATGTAAACTAGCTCAGGCAAAGCCTCATATACACTTCTAAATGTTATAGTCTGCCAGTGAATTATCATATAAATGTGAAACACAGTATAGCAGAGTGAAAGGAGGGTTTTGGGGGGTGAATATTTAAAAGTATAAGAAAACTTTTCTGAAATTTCCTGACTCGAACATATATATGTAAATAGACATGCCACTTTTCAGGAAAAATGAACCCTGTGGACCCAACATGAGATATATCCTAATAAAACTATTGAACTTCAAATTCAATGAGCTTAAAGAGAAGCCAGCCAAAAGGATCACATCTCTCAGAGGTAGAAGGAAACTAGATTGGGATCAGACTTCTTTATGGCATCAGTTAATGCTAAAATAGGATGCAACAATAGTTAAACAATGCTTAAGCAAGGACAGCGAAAGTTCATTTGAAAAGTAACCAAGTAAGGATAACCCAGAAAACTATTTAAAATAAAAGCAATAAGAATATGTATCCCTAGAAGATAATTAAATACACTGTTGCTTCAATAATACTGTGTCACTGCATGAAAAGGTAACAGAGCAAAAGAACAGAAGAAAAGTCCATAAATAGATACCAACACATTTTGGAGCTTAGTATATGATTAAGGTGACAAATAATTGAAGTAAAGATAGACTCACCATACCCTAAAAATAGGGTTAGGAGAACCATGTAGGTATCTGGAAAAAGATAAAATTGTATTCATACCTCAATCTATTACATTAAGATTAAAGCACCACACTGAAACATGAGTTGATTCCTTTTTAGCAAATGAAGTGAAGACTTTCCTACCAGTTATTTGAAATCCAGTAGCCATTAAAAACAAATATATAAACAGAACCAAAAATAATCCCAAATCAATAAAAACAAACCCAAACTTTATAAAGAGGGAAAATAAAACAACCAAAAAACTTCTGCATGGCTATATGAACTTGAAAGACAAATGAGAAATTAGAAAAACATTTGCAACTCATTCTTCCCTAAGAGAACTAATCTCCCTAATATATAAGCATTATTAGAAATAGAGAAGAAAAGACTGATGAGGCACTAAAGCAGTAAAAGAACCTGAACAGATAGTTTACAGAAAAATACAAATGGCTTACAGGTAATATGAGAATGCAAATTAAAATGACACATAAAGGCTACTTTTTTCACACATCAGATTATCAAAACCCCAAAGTTTTACAACTCACACTTTTGACAGAGCTGTGAAGAAACAGGCACTCAGATATCCTGCTAGTGTACAGGGCAGCGCAAACATTGTGGAAGATATCTATATAAATTACAAATGCATTTACCACTTGACCTAGCAATTCTATCTCTGGGAATTTATCCTACACATATGTGTATATTTATAGAATGGCAAATATAAAAGATTATTCATTGCAGCAACATTTGCAATAACACAAGACTGGAAATTACTCAATTTGTCCAATAATAGGAGTCTGGTTAACTGTAGTGCATCCACATAATGAAATACTGTGCATGTATAGGGAAGAATGGAGAAGCTCTGTATGTAACGTTGGAAAATGTCTTCAGGATGTATTAACAAATGAAAACAGCAAGGTGCAAATGATATATACAGTATACTATTTAAGAAAGTGGATAATGAGTTTATATATTTGCTTATATTTACAAAAACAGATTTGGAAAGTGATATGGTTTAGCTCTGTGTCCTCACCCAAATCTCATCTTGAATTCTGCTCCAGCGGTTCCCACGTGTTGTGGGAGGGTCCTGGTGGGAGACGACTGAATCATGGGGGTGTTTTCTCCCATGCTGTTCTCTTGGTAATGAGTGGGTCTCACAGTATCTGATGGCTTTATAAGGGGAAATCCATTTCTCTTAACTCTCATTCTCTCTTGCTACCACCAGGTAAAAAGTCCCTTTCACCTTCCACCATGATTGTGAGGCTCCCTAGCCACGTGAAACTGTAAGTCCATTAAACCTCTTTATTTTGTAAGTTGCTGAATCTCCAGTGTGTCTTTATCAGCAGCTTGAAAATGGACTAATACAGAAAGAATATACAAACAACTTATACAAGTGATTACCTCTGGTGGGTGGGTGTAGAGGACAGGATGCATGCAGATAGAGATGAAGTGGGTCTTCTCAACGCATGACATTCTGTATGGATTTTATTTGTGAACTAGGTGATTCTATTTCTTAAAAATAAAATCAAATAGTAAAATTTACCAGGGCTTGCTTTAGGAGTCTGCTTTCTATATTTCAAATGGTTCTGCATGTGTGTGTATGTGTGAACATGGGTGTGTATGTAGATGTGTGTGTGCACGCAGAAAACTTTTACAGGGTCATCATTGCCGTCTTTTTCCTCAATTATTCAGTAAAATCTTCCACACCCCAAATGTCTTGGTGAGTGGATATTTTGTGAGAAGGAAAGGATAGGGAGAGAGAAGCTTGAGGAAAATTCCATAGTTATGTCGACATGGCTGGAAGTCTGGCCAGCAAACACAAGACAGTGACACATCCAGAAACTGAACTGATTCAAAAGTAGTGGAATTGGGAACCATGAAAATGTCTGCTCCCCATGAATTTGCAGAGCTCTCCCAGAAAGAATGGCATGGGCTTTCAAACAAATGTTATTTAGACTTTAAGAAGTAAGTGTTCCCAGTTAACATGAGGGTTACAAAGCTCTGTTCTTATGCTAATTCTTCCAGAGCTTGTAAGCTAAAATACCTAATTTTAAAAATGAATATGAAACAGAAGGAAAATAATATAGTTCTGAATATTAAATCCAGAGAAAAGAAAAAAGTAAAATTTAAGTATATTAGTAGCAAATGTATTGTGATTTCTAAAACTCTGGAAGATATTTTTTATAGATTAGTATTGTTTGAAATATACTTAGGTTGTAATCAAATAGGTTAATTTCTCCCCCATATTTCACCCCTAAAACACTAATCATTCCCATTCAAATGACAGATCCAAAATTAAAAAGTGATTTGGTATCTAAGATAAAATATTTATTCATGTAGCTCTAAATCTATAATTATAAAATATTAAATCATTAAAATGAAATAACTAAAATAACCTACTAGTGATAGGAATATCGGTATAAATTTTCCTTCTATCTCTGTCTGTTTTTAAGAAATAAATTGAAAATCTCAGTAGCAAAGTTCCTGATCCATAAACCATTCTGCAACCTCACTGACGCTTCTGCTCCAAAGATCTTAATTATTTACACAGTTCCACTAGAAACTGCTTGAGGACACAGTATTGCAAAAGATATGAGTTGTCACTACTTAATAAATGTCCTTGACCCAAACACTGAAAACATGAGTCTGTTTTACAAAGTTTTCTTGCTGAATATTCTTAATTTTAAATAATATCAAATTAAGATAATATACCAGCATATTGCTGTTAAATATGTTGCTCAAGGATTTTTTCCATGAAAAGTTTTGTGAATTTTTTCCTGATGAACACAGCTTGAGAGAGGCCCAGATTGTAAAACAATCAACTTGGTTGGATAACTTAGGATGGACTATCTTAAATTGCTATCAGGCTCTGTTAGTTCCAGGCTACTGTTCCCTTGAGATCATTAAGGAGTGATCCTGCTTCAAGAAGGGAAATGGATTAGAAAAATCTCTTTAGGTTCATTCACCCTAAAGAAAGCTCTGTCTTTGGAATAGGGTTCAGGAGGACAAAGACAGGAACCTCAGCAGGAAGTGCTTCTCTCTGACATTTTGAACGGGGAGGTGGGTGTTTACAGATGAAGACAGAGAAAGGAACAATCAGAAGCAAGCCTGGGACCTCTTAGACCCAGTTGTGTGGAGATCATTTTATTCTGGAACACACAATTTTAAAAGTCTTTTGAATCCTCAGGGCCAGCACAGGCCATTGACTCCAGTAGTTACCAAAAAAAAAAAAAAAAAAAAGTTAGAATCGTTCAGAGCTCACATTTAAGAGTGAAACCAGGAAAAGCACCATGGAACTAAAGAAGTCACCAGAAACAAGCAAGGAATCGGAGAAAAAAAAAAATTGCAAAGAGTGAAGAAAGAAGAAACTATAGTTTAGACTTATGATTTTTCTGGTTGTGGCCTCCCTTAAAATCAAACAGAAAATCTACAACCGCATTCCAAGAACGCACATGGGGAGCTAACAAGAACTAAATAAACAATGCTCTGTTTGCTCAAATATTTAGCAAATAGCTCAGGGCTTACTTGCATACACCACGTCGAAATTCTAGCCAATTCTCAAAGATGTTTCTATGCTCTGCTAATAAAATAACTCATGTATATACAATGGTGTACATTGTAATTATTTCCACATGGTTAGCACTTAGACAAAACCTGAGGGAAGAAGGTCAACATTTGATGAATCTTCATCACAAATCAACATTCACGACAGCACAGTCAAAACCCAAAATCCAACACAGGATAAAACCAACAGATGCAATCATCTGATATGTCAGAATGTATTTTTTTCTCACACTTTTTTCTCCTTATCACTATTTTTTTTTTCTGGTTATGACCTAGGTAGATGGATGATAAAATTACAGGAAATAACACATTGAAGTTTTGTAGATAAAATATTACTAAATGTTTGGGGGTGTTTTTGTCTTTAGCTGTAAATACATAACAAATCCTTGACTGTGATGCCACAATTTGTAGTAGGAGAAACCTCAAAGAGAAATCTTTCGGTAGTGCATCTGGATGATGGGATCAAATCCAAGTGATTATGATTTGTGACTCTAATCTCAAGCGAAGCCTTGTTCTGGGATTATTTGTTCTTGTTTCCGTAAGTCACTTACGTAGTAGAATTTCTATATAAGGTAACAGCTGAATAGAAGAGAATAAAAACCTTTCTAATTTTACAGAGTGCAGTTATGACATTCAGAAAGAAGTCACAGGTCTTCATAAAAAGACTTAGCAATCTTTATGCCTAAAACTTAAAGTATATTTGTTTACAGTTTGTAACCAAGTAATGGTGTGGAATGTTTTAAGCTGTCTCATGTTTTATTCCAGTGACTAAAGCTCAATCCATTGAATAGAACTTAGCTTAGTATTTATTAACACAAAAATGAATGGATTGGGATACAATTTCATTTTTTTACTTTATGCAGCTCAAGGATTAAAGTCAATCTCTTCATATAGCCTTCATTTATTCAGTAAGTATTTGTTGAGTGCCTATTAATTCACAGGACTGTTCTAGGCACCAGAAATAGAGCAGTGGGCAGAACACAGTCTCAGCTTCATAGAGATTCTAGTTTGGAGAAAATAATCAATAAACATATATGTGAAATGATGTTACCATATATTATGCATATTGCAAAGAAAAAGCAGGCTAGAAAGGAAATACTGAGAGCAGGTAAAGAAACTCTTTCACAGGGTGATCAGGAAAGACTTGGAGGTTCCAATAGTTAAGATGAAACTTCAGTGAAGGAGAGTGAGCCATGAGAAAGTCTGGAATTCGGAGGAAGAGTCAGAAGGAAAAACGCGTACGAAGGTTCTCATGCAGGACTAAATTTGCCTTATTGAGGAACTTCTAGCAAGTCAATGTTGCTGGAGTGAAGTGAAAAGTTGAGAGAGGAAAGAAATGTAGAGCGTAGGGCTGGGTACAGTGACTCACATCTATAATCCCAGCACTTTGGGAAGTAAAGGCAGGATGATCGCTTGAGGCCAGGATTTTGAGACCAGCCTGGGCAACATAGCAAGACCCTGTTTCCAAAAAAAAAAAAAAAAAAGAAATAAAATTAAATTTAAAGTTGTTGCTGCATAGGTAGAGTCCAAATCAAGAAGAACGCTATAAACTCAGGTAAGAATTTGGACTCAATGATGGGAATCACTGAAAAATGTTGAGAAGGGTGACATTATGTAATTAAGGATTTTACAAGTTTCTCTGGCTGTTTTGTGCAAGACAAACTGCATAGAGGACAAAGACGACATGGGGAGGACAAGCAGAAGGTTATTGTGCTAGTACTGGCCTTAGGCCTTAGATGATGGTCATTTGTATCAGAGCTTAGCCATGGATTGAGAAGTGGTTTGCTTTTAGATATATTTGGATGTACTTCCTAGTCAGGAAAACTAAGACTTTTCTGTTGGATTGAATAGGTGTAAAAGAGAGTGAGGAATTGAGAATGATTCCAAAGTACTTAGTCTGAGCCACTGGGAAATGGTTGAGCCAATTATTCATTCTTTTCTCAAGTATTTATTAAATACAATTTGTGCTGGAGGCAATAAGAGGTGCTTGGAAAATATATTGAGCAAAACAGATAAAAATCTCTGGAAGAAAAGGACAATAACATTGAACATAAATAAATGTTAAAATATGTTCCAAGGTTATACGTGTGGTGGAAAGAGACACCAACAGAGAAGGCTAAGAGGAATGGGCAACAGAACAAGCTCCTTTATTTATTAAGGTGATCAGGGTGGGCCCACAGATTCTGAGCCAGGGTAAAGGGGCCAGTGTGTCTGCAGCCCAGTGAGCTAGAGGTAGGATAGGGTGGGTGATGGAGCCAGAGAAACCAGGAGGCCTGATTGTTCAGGGCCTTGAAGGCCACTTGGGGGGCTGTCATTCCTTCTAAAATGTGGAGCCATTTTAGGATTTGGAGCAGAGGAATTATATGGTCTGACTTATGCTCAAAAGTCTCACTCTGGCTGCTCCTCTAAGACCATATTACAGGCAGCAAAGATCACACAGGGAGATCTGTTCTGAGGCTATTGCAATATTCCAGTTGAGAGCTAATGGTGGCTCGGTGGAAAGTGATTAGCAGTGAGAGTGTAACAGGTGACCGGATTCTAGATATATATAAAGGTAGAACCCTCCTGATTTCCTGATAGATTAGGGAACCTTGATTTTTTGGCCTGAAAAACTAGAAGGATGGTATTGCCCTTGACTGAGATGGCGAAAAATCCTATTTGAATGTGAGGTGGGGGAGATTCATAGTTTAGTTTTGGACATTTTAGGTTTGAGATGTCTAGTGGAAGTGAAAGAATCATATTGGTGGTTGGATATTCAAGTCTGGAGCTCAGGAGAAAGTTCTGAGCTGGAGATATGCATTCTTAGGTGGAGATATACACACGATATTGAGAACCATGGGCAGTGAATGAGCCCACTTAGGGAGTGAATGGAGATAGAAAGTCAAGCTGCGCCCTGGGTGTAATCCAACAGTAAGAAGCAGTGCAAAGAACTAGCAAAGGAAGCCCTGAGGCCGAAGAGCCAAGAGGATGTGGCTCGCCTAAGAGAATGTATTAAGGAAGGTGTGGCCCACTGTTGTGAACATTCTTGAGAGGTCAAGTGCAATGAGTGAGAATTGATCACTGGATGTAGCAACATGAAGGTCATTAATGATTTTTGGGGAGCAGTTCTGGAATTGTCATGGGGGAGAAAGTTTGGAAGGGGTGGAAAGGAAAAGGTTATTCACTAAAGTGAGGAGCAGTGGAGGAAAGCAGATAGGGGCTGAGCATGAAGGGATCAACTCGAATTATTACATCTGTTGAGATTTATTTTCCTTGTTGGTCACATAGAGCCAAGTTCTTAGGCAGATCTGAAGGAATGCTGCATTATTTATTTTCTCAGTGATTAGCATTTAATCACTTCATTTAAGTATTTGTTGTTTTATTCAAAATCAATTTTGTACTTCCCTGTTTAAGCCTTCCGAAATTCATCTTGCCAAAAGAAATACGAATCCTTTGTAGGGTTACTGTGGCTCAGAGACAAAAGATTCCTTTCTTTTTATTGAATTATTTGTGTTTCTCAGTCTGGCAGTGTTCTGAATCTCATATTGTAATAAGTTAATATTTTATTGTACTGCAAACACAATAATGCAGTGTTTGGTGTTAACTATGAGAATAATTGGATTTTATATATACCTGCCCCTCCAAAGGCAAATGTTGGGATTATACAAAGACTTTGTAAATAACAGCACATTGCTCTGTAATATTGCTGGAACAGTTGTTTTATAGTTAGCTCTTGTGTTGTTGATCTTCTGTATTTCTATCTGGATTATAAATTCTTGGAGGGCAGAGTATATGTCATGCATACCTCTCATAGCAAAGAGACATGTGTGTGTTGAATCTTACTACTCTTCTGTTAAATGACTGTTCTCTTGTGTAAAAACTGGGAGTAGGCCAGGCACGGTGGCTTACACTGTAATCCCAGCACTTTGGGAGGCCGAGGCAGGTGGATCATGAGGTCAGGAGATCGAGACCATCCCGGCTAACATGGTGAAACCCCATCTCTACTAAAAACACAAAAAATTAGCCGGGCGTGGTGGCACACGCTTGTAGTCCCAGCTACTGGGGAGGCTGAGGCAGGAGAATGGCTTGAACCCAGGAGGCAGAGGTTGCAGTGAGCTGAAATTGTGCCACTGCACTCCAGCCTGGGGGACAGAGTAAGACTCTGTCTCAAAACAATAAATAAATAAAATAAAAACTGGATAGTAACAAAGGCAGGGTGTAACTAGAATATCTTCTAATTTGTAGCTTAGTTTTTCATAGTGCCAGTCCTTAAACTAGGTCAATATTTTAGGGGCTCTTTCATCCTACCTGTCCTTCCTACTCTGTATTAAGGATTTTGATCACTGAAGTCAAATAGACCCTTTGGGAAGTGGTACATTGTACATCCTTTTCTTCCTAATTGAAATCTACATTTTAGTGCAAGGGGTTGTATTTAATCATTTCTTTTATAAATAAAGGCATTTAGTGACCTTGGTAAGTCTTGCAATTGATAAGTGATGACTGGCATATAATTCAATCCTCAATTTGTTGATTTCATTGCAAGTTTATTTGAAATGACCATTTTTTCAATAGATTTTTATCTTTCCAAAATATTTATTAACAAATTTCTCCAAATTATGCAATTTTAAATGGTGGTCTTATAATTTCATATAGGCCTTATAACTTGAAAATTTTCCATTTGCTACTTTAAAGTTTAACTTCTTCTCATGTAAAAAATTTGCTGTCTGATAATCTCATTTGAAGTATTTTAAAAAATAGAGGAGACCAAGTAAATATTATGAACTACAGAGAATAAAACAGCTTAGTTACCCAACTAAATAGGTGCCTCTTGAAAGAGACATCTGAACGTGCAATTTCTATTTAGTGCTTCAGTTAAAGAATATCACAGAACATTCTCTCTGGAAAGTCTCCTTGGCTTAGCTAGTTTGCTTTCTCTTCCACCTTAGGAACTGCCACCTACTTCTTGAATCTATGCAAAGCAGCTACCTTTCTGTTTGGTTCTTAAGGGCCTGGTAAAGACTTGGAACACACACAAATCGGTACAAGCAAAAACTTAAGTTTGCAAATTTTGATGGTGGAAACTTCATGGCAAAAATTCCTGCCATGGAAATAAAGTAATAAAGGGCTCTCTGGGCCTGATATGTTAGAGTCTATCATTTACAAAATACGCTTTCTTAAGTCCTGCCGTATGTCTTTAGATTACATGCTTTTTCTTCCTTCATCTTATAAAATAGGAGGACTAGCTTAAAAAGTTTGATGATCTACATCGTTAGGTGTTGTGATGTTGAGACATTGTGGCCAAGCCTCTTTGTCAGTTTATTCCTTTTAAAACTTAATTTATATTTATAGAATCTGAAACAGAATAAGGGTCTTAGGAAACATAATATGGCTGTTATTCTAGTGGAATGTGCACTCCTGCAATCCATCATCAGATATCATCGGGTGTCAGTTATGTGCCAGATGCACTGCAATGTATTGGACATAGAGACAGAAAAGACACAGTTCTTTCCTTAACAGAATTAGAGGTTAGTGGCATCAGTTTATTTTTAAAATGAGATCAGATGAAAATTGTGATTAGATGATTGCACTTGGTCTTTTCTCTGCCCTTGCACACTATGGAGTTGTGACGTCTACCCCACCTCTCACCAAATCTCAAGGGGAGGGCTCAATGACGGATGAATCTTCAGGCTCGTGTGCAGAATCAGAGACAAAGGGGAATTGGTGACGGCAAAGGGAAACAAGGCCTGAGTGCTCTGTTGTTTCACAATGGATCGTGTGATTAGTGAACAATTTGAACACGGGAATTTTGTGTTTGATTGTGCAAAATTTCATCCACAAGAAACACTAGTTGAATGCAAAAAATTGCACCATCTGAACAAAGCCACTTACAAATACATAAAATGCACCTCAAACCTCTCCCAGCAATGTGTGTCAGGAGTCACTGTCATGCACATGGGATGTTACAACGTTCTCTCCCATTTCTGAGAACCTTCCTTTCACTTTCATGATAGTTCACAAGCTGCCACACTTCCCACACCCACTTCCTCAAGCAAACTGCAGGTCTTTTAAAGATAAGGCACCATATTTATTGTAGTACTTAAATATACTTCCTAACCACTTAACATGTGTAAAACTGTGCTGCTGCTGTTATTAGGTTTTACTTTCTTTTATGCGTCACTGACAAAGTTTCTGAGTGGTGTTCCCCAAATCCGACTTTTCTATAAGTTCTGTGGTGTTATTTGCACAATTTTGGATAGCACTGATAAGTTTTAGAAACGTATGTCCCATTCTATCAGAACTAACTATATTTTCAATATTCCCACATATTCCATATTCCAGATTTTACTGAGCATGACTGGAAGTGTAAACAGTTGGGAAAGAAAAGCATTAGCTCTACAATTGTAACCTGTGTATTGCTTTAATAATATAACTTTTAGAAAATACAATAAAGAACTAAAATGAATTTGAAAGCACTGCTCTGGGTAAAAAGAGAAAAGTTAGAGAATGGGAAGCTCAAGCCAGAGTCAAAGTGTGGTTGTTGAACATGAAGTGTTGATTGATTCTGTTAGCACCATGGCCTGGACTTGCTCATTCCTGGCATGATCTAGGTAAGTCATAGATAGGTGCAATTTTACCAAGTTGTTCGTTTGCATTGCAGTAACTGGCAGCTAAATGTCAGTCCTTCTTAGGTGCCTTCACAGCTCTCTGGGACCTCCTTTGAAACAATATTTGTGTACTTGACTGCGGAATCCACTCTACTGTCTCTATATGAGCAGGAAGAGTAACAGTTTATTCATGCTGAGGTCAATGAGTAATTTCCTAATCTGATCAACAAACTCATTCTCTTGTCTTGCAAACAAGACCATGTACTAAAAAGTCCAATGATGTTGACTGTGTGGTAGCTGTGAATAGCTTTTGAAGACAGGAGTCTGAATTAAACTCAATAATGCTCTCACTTTTCTGGTTACAAAAGAATACATTTTAGTATATATAGCATAAAGATTACAGTCCCTGATGCATTCTAAAGCAAGTATTAATTGAAATATCTCTATTGTTATCTATGTATTCTCTAGATAATATTGCTATAAAATGTTTTCAAATGTCGGAATAAAATCAAAGTTACCTTTTGAAATTTCTAATTGATATGTGTAGAACAGGGTAAATGGATACAACTAGCTTTCCCAGTAAAATTTTCCTTAGCTGTATTTTGGACCTATCTGTTTAGGCTGGGAAGCTGAATTCCATTTTAGCTTAGTCTTTCTTGGCTTTTCAATCATAAACCAAGGTTGAAAAGTGTCACATTTGGAAGTTATTTGGCAAATTTCCTCTCTTGTCTTCAGCACAGCTGACCTCGAAAACATATATTCACTCTTTCCTAGTGCTCAGTCCCAAATCCACGGTTATTTATTTTGTTGTGGTTGTTGCTCTTGTACGGGAGTCTCTTCACTTGAAATTTTACCCTTGGTAATAAGACATATTTGCTCCACCCTACAGGCCTTTGTTAATCCTGCATCTGTCCAGCTCATCCAAGTGCTATCAGGGAGAACTAGACGCAATCACGATCAAACCCTCATCAGTTAGTTCCAACTCCTTACATCATAATGAAAAGGACTTTGTGAAAATGTGCAAGATTGTGAAGTGGCTACATTGTCTGTGGTAAACATCCCAGGTTCGTTGCCTCGCACCAAGGAAATCGAGGACACAGACACACAAGAAGTGAGTTCGAGAGCTGAGGTTTAATAGGAGAGAGAAAAGAGCTGAGAAAAGCTCTCTTTCCTGCAGACAGAGGGGGTGCTCCCAAGTGGGTCTTCCGGTTTCCTGGTGAAATGCATAGGCTTTCATAGAGGAGCTTGAGGAGGTGGTGTCTGATTTACATAGGGGCCAAGAGATTAGTCAGACCAGGTGTGCTGTTTGCACAGGGCGTGAGGAAGCTGGACACCTCACCCTAATCTTTTATGATACAGATGGGGTCTCTACCTGGCTGGCTCCATGTTGCCTGCTTTTTTACTGCCTATGTAGCGACAAAAGGGAAGAGGGAACCTCCACGCTGAACATACCTGGCTCTTAGGTAGTGTGTTGCTGTTGGCACAGTTGCCACATTTACCTGTGAAAGCTTCTAGCTCGCTTATCTATGTCTGCAGCTTGATTTTACCGGCTGCTCTTTGTTAGAAAAGAAATGATTTTGGAGCTGCTTTTGTTGAAAGGGAAGCCTTACCAAGAACTCTCTTACCCTCATTAACTGCCTAAATAATTTCTTTTTATCTCCTGTATCCATTGAACACAGGTATTAACCTCTGCTTCTTTCTGAAGTTCCAGTAAATGACAATTACAGAATTTTTTTAAAGGGTTTAAGAAAGAAGAGATGAAAGAGGAGAACAGAATCATCAAATTTCAGAATGTAGAAAGCAGGATAAATGACATTTTATCCCACAGGTCTGAGAAAGCTGATTCCTAAGGCAAACCCTAGAAGGGATCTGAAGTCTGCAGTAGACCAAGCACATCTGGAAGAAAGGTTCAGAATGACCAGAAATGAGGGATTGGTGAGAAGTCAGCTCAAGAAGCAGTTACATCTATCTGAATAATAGGAAGAAGAAGAGAGAAAAGAAATTATCAGAGAAAAAAGTATTCAAGATATTACCCAGAATTGTAGAAAATGAGTTTGTACATTAAGAGGGCTGTTATATTGTAATAGAATAAGAAATATATATTTTGGTCTTTGTGTTAGTCTGTTCCATGCTGCTAATAAAGACATACTTGAGATTGGGTAATTTATAAAGGAAAGAAGTTTAATGGATTCACAGTTCCACATGGCTGGGGAGGCCTCACAATCATGGTGGAAGATGAACGAAGTGCAAAGGGACGTCTTACATGGTGGCAGGCAAGAGAGTTTGGGCAGGAGAGCTCCCATTTATAAAACCATCAGATCTCATGAGACTTATTCACTATCGTAAGAACAGCATGGAAAGACCTGCCCCCGTGATTAAATTACCTCCCACCGAGTCTCTCCCATGACACATGGGAATTATGGGAGCTACAATTCAAGATGAAATTTTGGTGGGGACAAAAGAGCCAAACCATATTAGTCTTCCACCAAATACTTGATTTTATGGCATGTAGCTCCTAAAACCCTTGGAACCTCTGACATGATAAGCATCTTTTAGTATGCTAATGAGATGACTGGTGGCTGGAGACTCCTGGACAGGCACTGGATGGGGCTGCTTGTCAGAGAAACTAAAGCAAATGATTAGAGGGTTGGAAGTTCCAGCCATACCCTTCAACCTCCCACCAGTGGAGAGATGGCTGGAGATGAACATCACAAACAGCCAATGGTTTAATCAATCCTGCCTGCTAAATGGAGCCTCCATAAAACCCCAAGAAGATGGTGTGTGGAGAGCTTCCAGATTTCTGAACATGTGTAGGGGTCCTGGAAGGGTGGCTCAGCCATAGAGGGCATGGAGCCTGACTGCCCCTTCCCTCATATCTTGCCTTATCCATCTCTTCATCTGGTTGTTCCTGAGCTGTATCTTTTTATAATAAACTGATAACAGCAAAGTGCTTTTCTGAGTTCTATGAGCCACTCTAGCAAATTATCAGACCCACAGAGATGGGTGTGGGAACTTCTGGTTTGTAGCCAAGTAGGACAGAAGTTGTGGGTAACCTGGGAACCTGCTGTTTGCAACTGGCCTCCAAAGTGTGGGGCAGTCTTGTGGGACTGAACCTTTAATCTTTCGGGCCTACACGGATTCTGTTAGTGTCAGAGTTGAATTGAATTGGGGGGCACCTAGTTGGTGTCTGCCAAGAAGTGGAGAATTGCTTGGTGTGATAACACTCCTCCTCTATCTCTTGTCAGATGCATTGAAAGTGACGTATCAAGAAGAAAATACTGTTTTTTGTTTGTTTGTTTTCCCCTATAAAAGGACCTATTGAGTATACAGCATAATCTATAAAATAAAACGACTCCAAGCACTTCATTGTGAATTTCAGCCATGGGGGCAAAGAGAAGTACCCAAACGCTATCAGGTGGAAGAACCTCCTTCTCCCCAGAGCATCCTTCTTATGAAGGATGAGGAATCAGAATGGCTTTAGATACCTCAAAAACAATACTGGAAGGAAGAAGTCAGTGCAGTAAACCTTTGATATCCCAAGGGAAAATGATTTACATTAGAAAATAGAGACATGTTCACATCAAGTCTTTGTCAAATTAGTTCTCCACACATGGATGCTCTTGAGAATGTGCTCCACCAAAACTATGAACTAAACTAGCAATAAAGACACAGGATCCGGTGATAGGAAATCCAACCCCAAGTTGGTGGTTAAGAAGGAGCCAGCTGGGGACTGGGAAGAAACTTGTTCAGACTAGAACAGGTCAGATGTCACCAGAGATGAAATAAATATGCAATCAATAAAATTAGCTCATGTGTGAAGCTTAGACACTGGAGGAAAAGTTTGCAAAGTTAGTGACAGAAATTTGAACAACTAAAACACAAGTGTGATGATTAACTTCACGTAAAACCAAAATGTTGCTCAACAAACAGGAAAAATTATTATAGATTAATATATGACCCAGCATTGACCTAACTATCATAAGGTAAATCTTGTATAGTAATCTAACTAAACTAATTAAGATGATACTTGGGGTCAGTCAGGTTGAGGGAGAGTGAATGAGAGCGAATCTTTATTTTCCATAGAGAGAACCCATTAGATAGCCTCAAAATAGAAATATTGAAAGTAATAGCATGAGTTGTATTTAGAGTTATGGAAGTAACTGTGAGCAACAGTAACAAAAAATCTATCAGAATTTAAAACAGTTGCTTCTAGAAAGGGGAGAAAGCCCATGGTCTTCCTAACGTGCTTAAAAGAACTATGTACATCTACAATTTTGATGAAATTAAAAACCAAACTGAAATATGCAGAATAAAAGAACCAAAAAAAAAAAAAAGGACAAAACATCACATGTTGTTCAGTCATAATTCTGCCCAAGTAATTGTTTTTTCAAAAAGTCTGACATTAATCTTTTAGCTCATCTCCCAAGATGGTGCATTTGTTTTAATTGATTTCCATGGAAAAGAAGAACATCTAAATGAACATCTAACCTAGAATGTTACCTAGAATTCAAGTGAGTACATTGTTTTCAAATAAAGATGATTTATGATTAAAGAATGATTTGCTGATTTGCTATGTGAATGTGGTAAGAATTCTCTTGAATGTCGAGTATTTGATGAGCCTCACGATCACAGAGCATTTTCAGACAGTGAATTTTGCCATGAAACAAAGTGGTCACCACCTGCATGTTATGCTGGTGCTCTGGAGCTTATGACACCTCCATACTTATCAAGTGACATGATTTTCTGTTCCTAAATGTAAATACATTATCTGATGATTCACAAACAGAAATGTGCTCAGTTAATAGCCACCAAGACAGAAGAAAAGGCAAAAACCTTAAATGTCATAAAACTCAGATGCCACTTTATATGAGGGTTGTTTATATGGCTAAGAAGAAACCCTCAATATATTTATTAGGTTATTGGTATATATCATGCTTAAGTTTATCAAGGCCTCTGCGAGGAAGTTACTGGTAAATATCCATCCTGGCTTTTCAGCTATGTGGAGTGATGTGTGTGCAAGCAACAATGAAACTCTCATTTGTCAAATTTTGGGTTGAGATAATACTGAACTTTAAGTCTTGTTACAGACTACTGGATGGACTCGTTGGGATTATAAATTTTATAATTTTCCCCATAGAATTTCAAAACAATCCTTAACTGTGTAGAGCAAAAGTAGGCTAGATGGGAGGTAGACACAAGGAGAAAGTGGGAGTCACTGGGATTGCTTTTAAGCAGAGAGACAGGGAACAATGGAAAAGATGGAGGGAGAGGTGGAAGTAGTGCTCGTGGCTTTCTTTTGTTTGTTTTTTCTTATTTATTTATTTAAGATGGAGCTTTGCTTTGTCACCCAGCCCAGAGTGCAGTGGTGTGATCTCAGCTCACTGCAACCTCTGCCTCCCAGGTTCAAGCAATTCTCCTGCCTTAGCCTCCTGAGTAGCTGGGATTACAGTCACACACCACCACACCTAGCTAATTTTTGTATTTTCAGTAGAGATGGGGTTTTGTCATGTTGGCCACGCTGATCTTCAACTCCTGATCTCAGGTGATCTGCCCACCTTGGCCTCCCAAAGTGCTGGAATTACAGGCATGAGCCACTGCACCTAGCCATGAGTTCCTGCTTAGTTGCTTGTAAATCTGTGCCTAGTTTGTGTACGAATAACATTACCTCTATCCCAATATTTCACTGTTGCGATCTACAGTGATGTGGATTCAGAGAATCAGGGGTTAGGTATGAGTCAGACACAGTTCACATGGTTCATGTCTTACTAATGGAGTAGTCTTGGGCAAGTCTCAGCTTCCTCCTAAGTAAAATTAAGTTAAATTTTACATACAGTATGAGGAATCATATTCATAATTATAATAGTGTGCTGCTGTGAAGATCAAATGGGACAATGCATGAAAGCACTCAGCACATTGACTGGCATGCAGCAAACACTCAATAAACACTGCAAAAATCATGAGGACGGGAACAGAAACGTAAACGGAAAGAAGAGAGGAAAATGCAGTGAGTCAGGGAAAAACTGACAATGAGAATTCAGGCTGTTTATGTTCTTCATTTCCTTTCTGGCTTGTCTTCTAAATTTTGTTTTCTCACATCTGACTGAAATAAAGAATATGTTTGAATTCAGTTATGTGTTTTGGCCATTAGCTTACAGCTATCTGTAGATGTAATTCATGGTACTCTCAGCTCTGGTGAAACCGGAGTGGATTATGTAGAGAGAGATGGGTCGCTGTTAGTGAAATTCATCACTCATGCACTGAGAATATTGTGTGAGTCGGGGATTGTGCTCGCACCTCTGGGAGGAGGATGGGTGAGGCTCATGTTCTGTCCTTCAAGTGTCAGGTTTACTGGAAATCACATTATTTCACTTCAGTTCAGTTTAGTTCCACTCAATTCAGTTTATTTTAGTTCATTTCATGCTTCAGCCAGTTGTAGAATGAAACTGGATCTTAAAATAGCAGCACAAATTATCAGAGGGTTCTGATCTTAGGTATCTGTAGCTTGAGAGGAAAACAAAAAATCTGCTAATCAGCTTGAGTCTTCTCGATTCTTATCTGATTGTGAAATAAAGAGAAGTCATCTAGTGAGTAAAGGGGCTAAGATGTATCATTCATGTCATCACAAAAGATATAATCCTAAAAGAACAAGAAACGTTATTTTTATAAAGGTGATCAAGAATTCTCAGCAAGTGATACATTCTGCACAAAAGACTTTTTCAAGAAAGGTTCACAAGCTCACCACATGAATTCTTTATTCTTTCTGTTTATATCCACTCTTACATATATGTGTATTCACTTCTCTAATTTGTGTGTGATTAAGAGTTTATTCTAGCAAAATTATAGCAAATATATCTATTATGGTAAGTTTGTTAAAGCAGTTGAATAACTAGAAAGTTGTGCCTTAATCTGTGCTTTAAATTTACTTTCATCCCCCAAAATTATCTTTGAACCGAAGAAATAATTAAATGTATATATAAAGTGTGTGTGTGTGTACATTTTTTTTCTAGATCACCAGGAACAAAGAGTCTGACAAAGTCAGATTTATAACCACCAAATCCTGGGAGACAAATAATAAAGCTGACACAGAAGAGACAAAAAGATCATCAGACCCCTGGTCCAGTGACAAACTCATACAATTGGTGACAGGGAAGTCTTGGGTAGGTGAGATTCAGGGAGTCTCACACATACACATTATTATGGAGTTAGGGTCTCTGTTCATGGCAACGAAGGTCTTAGCCAACTCTCCGTAAAACCTCCAACTTGTGACAGGCTGATGAGTTAGCCACAAATCACTACCAACAAACCCAGAGTCTGACAAAATCAGAGGTACTGAGTCAATGCAGCAAGGGGTGGTGGCCTTTGGGAGGAGCCAGGAGTGCTGCATGATAGGAGGAAGCGTCTTTCACAAGGTCTGGGTTCTTACTGAAGAGCTGGGAGGAGGATCCAGCGGAAGCCAGTGGGGATCAGTTCTGGATTAGGACAAATGAAGATTAGGGATTATGCCAAGTCATGAGGCAAGGGCATTTAGCAACTCGGGATCCCCAGGAATAGATGAGTTACAGCAAAGCACGTCTGTGAGCATCATTAGTGACAAGGCAGAGGTCACTCAGGAAGAGGGTTGTTATGGCATGGAGCAGCTGCTGCGTGACCTTGGGAGAAACAGTGTTTCCTGTTAATTACACAGCTGGCCTTACGTAGCTGTCTTCTCCACTGGATTAGCAGAACGGCTCCTTGCTGCTTTCTCAGTCTGAGTTGATTTTCACTCTTTCAGTTCTGGACAGGTTCGCTCTCTCTCTTTTTCTCTCTTTATTTATTTAAAATTTATATTTTATATCAATTATGTATATTATACTATTTATATATTTTATGTTTACATTTTAATGTAAAATTATATATATGTAAAAAATACGTATCATTTGGGAGCAGAGACCCTGTTATCTATTCAAATACTCAAATTTGATGCTAATAGATGCCTGTAGGTTTCAGGTAAGAGGAAATTCTATTTTTAAGTTGAAGAGCACCAGTGAGTTGGAGCTGAATCTGGAGCTTCTAATCTATGATTTTTTTTTTAAAACAAACATTAGCACATTTTTCTGGATGTTTTAGTGGAGAAAGGGTTGTGATAGTTTGTTGAAACGTTCAAGATTAAACATCCTTGCTCTTCCAGGGAAAGCTCTCTGCAGCTTTTCCAGAAGCCGTAGACCTGCTACAAAGATTCCATGCCTACTCAGGAGATAAATTAGCTGCTGTTAGTGAAAAAAAAAAAAATCTGCCCACCCCACAGGTGTTGTCCACACACTGAGGGCTGAATTTACATATCATTTAACTTCCTGACACATCAAAAGATTGCATGACATGGGAGAGGTATGGTAATTATTTCCCTGTCATTAGATGGAAATCTTGGTGATGGATGGAGAAACCCAGCTGGCAATTTGTAAGTTGTGTGACCAATGTTTCTCTGGGAATAGATAAATGTCTTCTTTTGTCAAAGTCCTATGATTCTGATTTATTTGGCTGGCTCTTATGTTATCAAAGAGTTTCTATGATAGATTGGGAGGAATTCAGTTTTATTTATTATTTATTTATTTTCACATTCAAGAATTGCTGGGCATGGTGGCTCACACCTGTAATTCCAGCACTTTGGGAGGCTGAGCTGGGTAGATCAATTGATATCAGGGTTTGAGACAGCCTGGCCAACATGGTGAAACCCCATCTCTACCAAAAATTCAAAATTAGCCAGGCATGTTGGTGCAGGCCTGTAATTCTACTTACTCAGGAGGTTGAGGCAGGAGAATAGCTTGAACCCGGGAGGCGGAGGTTGCATTGAGCCAAGATCTAGCCACAGCACTCTAGCTTGGGTGACAAAGCGAGATTCCATCTTAAAAAAAAAAAAAAAAAAAAAAAAAAAAAAAACTGTTTTGT
>NW_016804580.1:4873957-4877524 GCF_001698545.2 Rhinopithecus bieti | reverse complement strand
AAAAAAAAAAAAAAAAAAAAAAAAAAAAAAAGACTGTGTTGCTTAAAAGCCACCTGTAGGGAAACTGTTAGTCCCTCTTTCTTTTGTCTATACTTTCACAATGATTTGGGGTCTTCCTGAAAAATGGGTGCAGTGACTTTGAACTAATAATACCACATTGTCTCAGTGAAACTATGTTTTAGGATTATAGGATGAATTATCTTCAGCCTTTTCTGCAAAGCAATGGCAAAGTCATCATCATCGTCATCATTATGATGATGATTATCATCATAATGATGTCATCTTTATAATTGCGGTCAAGTCTTCATCACAGTGACATTTTTATCAAGTACTAAAGACTTCAGATTAAACTGACCTTGTCTTGCCCTCTGGGGAACTCAATTGTAAAAAAGAAGAACATCATAATAAAACGGATGCAAGTCTATAATTTAATAAACATCAAGAGATTAAATGTACATTCATTTAGTGTCAAAAGCTTATGACATTAAGCAAGAAAAAATTGCAGGCTTACAAATTTTGGTTTCTGATCATCTATTTCACTTTTCAATATTTGAAATGGACTCTGTATAATTATTCCCTCTACCATTTCTGTGTTTGGATTGCTTATGTTTCAATTTTTAGATTTTATTCCTCTAAGCGTAACCAGACCAGAAATTATTCTTAGTTTTCCTTTTAAAATAAAAGTAAAATCAGAGATAATGCATTCTAAGATTAATTTCTGCCTCAGTTAATAAACATGCAGCAATCTCTATACTTACAAACAAATATATCACACTAACACCTGCTACATATTATATTGTATTTTAGGAATTAATGTGAAATACACATTATGAAGAATTGTTGTAAACACGTGCATTTCTTAGTATCTCAGACTCATGAAGTGTAGGCTTTCCTTCTGGGTTAATTCAAACCAGGCCTCTAATCTGCGTATCCTTGATCATTTGGTCCAGATTATTCCATAAGTGGATATAGGATAAAACTTTATGAACTGGGTTCTGGAGTTCACACCATTTAAATTCAATGAACCTTTATGATTTGTGTGAAGATTTATTTATTTAGACTTATATAACAGCATAGCTCACCTTATCCAAGTCAGAGTTCTGTGGAGATAATAACAAGACAATTTACCTATAAGTAGAGAGCTGTAGGACATTAGGTACAATGGTGAGTATAAAATCACAGCAATATTGAAAAAACAAATGATAATCTGCCACCTCCATAGTATTATTTACAATGTAATTTCAATATTTGAATGATTTTACATTTCTAACCCATCTAAAATTTTTTTTTAATATAAAATAATACATGCTTATTAGAATAAATAATAAAAGTAAAATTTATAATTCTATCATTTAGAGAATCTTATTTCCTTTTGGCCTCTTAAAATTATTACTAGCTTGAAGTATATATATTTCTTTGTAAAACTTTTGAAATCATATTGTTTTTATACATTTTTTTCATTTAACATTGTATCAGAAACATTTCCCAAGATAATTAAATGATACTCAAGGCCTGATGTTTAGTACCCATTATTCTATTGTATAGAAGCACCATTTTCCCCCATTTCCTTCCTATTATACCTATTGTATTGTACTTGTTCCTATTGTTCTTGTAGGTAATAATTCCTTTTGAGGGTTCCCCTTTAGTATAATGTAGTACGTAACTGTGGTGATGTATACGTGTGCGTGTGAGATGAGGGCACACCAAATAGCCTAAGATAGGGGCTAAATGGAAAAAAATTCCTCCAATTTTTATAACTATTTGAGCTGGCTTAAGAAATGCTTTTAAACAAGTTGTCTTTTGTTCATTCCTTAACTACGTTTTGTAAAATGTAGAGGTTTAGAAATAATTAATGCATTGTGGTTAAATATAGGTGTTGAAGGTTTTTCAATATTGTGATTTAATTTACTTGACTAACTTTAAATTCCTATATCATCTTCTCCCTATGACCTCAGGAAATCTTGGTATCAATATTTAGGAAAGGGGTAGGGTAGGGAATAAGAATATGTTGATTTAATGTATCCTGATGGCTCAACATGAATTCCACATAGCTTAGCAATGCCTTTGGGGACTGTATATAATTCTATGTTTACAGTTTTGATAAAATGAAAGGTGATACAGTACTGCATATTGTACAAGCTAAAACTTATAGAAGAAAATCAGTTGTTAAATTGTGGAGAGAAATAGCACATAATTACTGACAGTGGAATTCCCAGAATGCTAGACTCACAGCTCCAGTGTAACGAACAGAAGTCTATTGATCAATTGAATTATCCATGATAGCTTTGATGTCCAGAAAATCATAAGGTGAAAGTGGAAGAAGAAAACTGTTTTTAGTGTGAACATAAGGTAAGAAAGGATGTATAAATTCTAAAAAGAATTTTATTAGACCCCCCTCTCTGTGTAATATATGTATAGTCATGAGCTCCATAAAGTTTTACTTGACAATGGACTGCATATATAGTGGTGGTGCCATAAGATTATAACATCATGTTTTCCTCTTCTCCTTCCTCCCTTCCTGTCTTTCCCCCTTCCCCCTTCCCTCCTTCCCCTTCCTTCTCCTTTCCTTTTCCTTTCCTTCCCCTTTCCTTCCCCTTCCCTTCCCTTCCCTTCCTAAAGTCTCACTCTTATTGCCCAGCCTGGAGTGCAATGGCATGATCTCGGCTCACTGCAACCTCTGCCTCCTGGGTTCAAGCGATTCTCCTGCCTCAGTCTCCCAAGTAGCTGGGATTACAAGCAATTGCCACCACACCCAGCTAATTTTTGCATTTTTAGTAGAGATGGGGTTTCACCATGGTGGCTAGGCTGGTCTCAAACTCCTGACCTCAGGTGATCCACCCACCTTGGCCTCCCAAAGTGCTGGGATTATAGACGTGAGCCACTGTGCCCAGCCTACTTTACCTTTTTTATGTTTAGATACACAACTACTTACCATTGTCTTACAATTGCCTACAGTATTCAGTATAGTAACACACATTACAGTTTGTAGCCTAGGAACAATAGGCTATACCATATAGCCTAGAAGTGTAGTATGCTATACCATCTAGGTTTGTGTAAATATGCTCTATGACATTTGCATGACAATGAAATTGCTTAATGATGCATTTCCCAGAATGTATCCTTGTTAAGTGAGGTATGAGTGTATACACACACACATGCACACATAATATTTTACTGACTCTTGTAGTAAAATAAAGAGTGAAATACAGTTAAATAGTCTATCTACTATCATACAGTAAAGAGTAAAATAAAAGAGAATCAGCTTTTGAAACGAAGGAAACTTAGTATCCCACCACTATATTTTACAGATGAAGAACTGGGACTCTGGGAATGGAAGTGGCTGGATTCTGACGATCCAGTCCAGAGCAGTTTCCATGGCACTATATACTTACAGGATGAGATGGATTTTGGTTGTTAATTATGAAAACACTTTTTACTCCAAGGAGTTGCTATAACTTACAAAGGCATGCATCTTCCTAGTACCTACTGAATTTCTAGGCTGTAGTCATTTCTCCAGGAACATTATTTTAAAAGTCTTTACATTGGTGGTCATACAGAAAAGGCGGG
>NW_016804580.1:4842286-4870972 GCF_001698545.2 Rhinopithecus bieti | reverse complement strand
GGGACAGAAAAGGAAGTCTTCTGTCAGTAAGGTCAGTTATTCAGGCTGATGACTATTCCTATCAAAACTCATTTCCTGGGTAATGACATAGTTTAAATACTACCAACATACTGATGTCTCTAACATGTAGTTATCCAATTCTGACCACTCCCTTAACATCTAACTTGTGTATTTAGGTGACTGCTGGACACTCCATTTGGATGTCTAATAAGATAATCCAGTGTAACAAACAAGTTTCAAACTTAATCCTGGATTCCCCAGTACCCAAACTTGTTCCTTGCCCACAATCACATTTTCAGTAAATGGCCACCTCATTTTTATAATTGTTCTGGTCAATAAATTTGTAGTCATCCTTCAGTCTTCTCTTTCCATACCTTCCATCCATTCCTGTTGGCTCTGCCTTCAAAGTATATCCCCAGTATGACCTTTTCTGACCGACTTCATGACTGTCAGTCCCAGCCACCAAGCACCTATGGTCTGTCAATTGCAAAAGCCTCTCACCTTGTTTTCTGATTTCCCTGTTTGCTTCCCGATAGTCTATTTTCCACACAGCAGCAAAAACAGCCTGTTATACTCAACATCAGAGCAAGTCACTGCCTGCTGACCCTCCTCCAAGGTTTCCCATGTCAATCAGAGTCAAATCACCATAGATCAAAAGACCTACCACAGGTTGAGAATCCCTTCCCTAAAATGCTTGGGACCAGAAATGTTTCAGATTTTGGAGGTTTTTTTTTTTTTTTTTTTTTTTGATTTTGGAATATTTACATTATCCTTACTGGTTGAGTATCCGAAATCTAAAAATCTGAAATCCAAATGCTCCCCAATCCAAACGTCTTGAGCGCCAGCATGATGCTCAAAGGGAATGCTCATTGGAGCATTTCAGAGCTTGGATGTGGGATGTTCAACCTTGATCACTTTTCCCCTTGCTCATTGTGGCCAAGTTTCCTCAGCCTTTCAGATGGTCTTAGAATACCCCACGCATGCTCCTTCCTCAGCATCTTGGTCCTTGAGGTTCCCTCTGCCTGGAATGCTCTTCCCTCCAATATGTGTGTGGTTCATTCCCTTACGTCATTCAGGCTTCTTGTAAAGGTCTCCTCAAACAGGCCTTCCCTATCACCTTACCTAAAATAGCACATTCCAGCACGTTTATCTCTTTCTCTTTTTTATCTGCCTTCTTAGAGCTTTCCATTCCCTGAAATGTATATTTATGTGTTATTTTTTTTCTTCCAGTTCCATTGGAATGTAAGGCCCCTGAGAACTGAGGACTTATCACTTTTTTTCCCTACTGTCTTCTCAGTACTTTCAATAGTCTTGGTACATCATAGGTGTCAATATTTATTGATATATTTTAGAGACAGGGCATCCCTCTGTTGCTGAGACTGGAGTGCAGTGGTGCAATCATAGCTCACTGAAGCCTCAAACTCCTGGACTCAAGTAATCCTCCTGCCTCAGTTTCCCAAGTAGCTGGAACTATAGGTGTGTGCCACCATGCTTGCTAATTTTTGTTCAGGTTGGTCTGGCACTGCTGGCCTCAAGCAATCCTCCCACCCAGGTCTCCTAATGCTCTAGGATATGAATGTAAGCCACCACACCCAGCATAATTTATTTATTGAGTGAATAATGAAATGTTTAAAGAACCAACATTGGACCAATGGTTGAATTTCTAAGGAAGGAAACAGAAAGTGTATCTGCTCTGGCTTTGAATAAGAGCCTGGCTCTTGTCCGTTCTCTTTTCCCTCTTACAGTGTTCTGTGGCTCTGTGTAATTGATTCAGTTTTTCTCTGCCTCTCAGTCACCACAATGATCAAACACTTGATCCAGTGACTTGGTTGTGATGTCTCTCATTTAGTTGTAGTATATCTTCAATTCTCATATTTCTATTAATAGTTTTTGGTCAAGATCTATTAAAGTCAGGAAAACAAGAATGATCATGAGAAAAATTATAAATAATTGATTAGCTATTTCTCTGTGCCAACCCTGGTGATGTGTTAATTTGCCAATAGTATTTGCCCACATACAGAAAAATGTTTGATTTGGGGTTCATAAACAATAAATTAATGACAAGCAGTAATGTGACAGCTAAATGAAAACAGATTTTGCAATAAAATGCTTTTGATGAAAGCCAAATAAATTGTTAAAATGAATTTTGCTGTTTTGAGTTATCTGGCTAACACATAATGTTTTCTTCTTAACTGTCTTTGTTTGCTTGTTGTTTATAAAACATTTGCTGCTTCACGAGGGAAAAATTTCATTTTATCTGAAAGTTCTCTTTGATCCCTTAATTTTTTTTCTAAACTTCATTGTAGATGTGGGAAATTAAAGTTCAGCAACAATTCCCATGAGGAGGAAGGGGCTGGAAAACTAAGAATAAAACAATTGGCTTTAAGAAGGTCCTGTTCATGCTTCTCTGTGCCTTGGGCAGACCTCTTTTGCCATTAACGTTTTGGGAAGGTTAAGGGTGAGCTCCAAGCCTATTTTCCTACAGAAGGAAAAGCTGGCTAAAATGAAAACTTTGCTACTCGTTTACTTTTTCTTTCTCCCAAAAAATAATCATCTACATTTGAAATCCTCCTTTTTGTCGGCTTAGAAAGTTACTATACTTCTGCTATCACCATCATTTCTTTCAAACGCTATTCTCTACGTTCAAAAAATAATTAAAGTTTGTGAAACAAAACTCAATTCTGCTAACGAGAAATGAATCATTATTTCACTGCAAGCTGTCTATTTATTGCAATAGAATAGTTCAATCAAATTAAATATATGATGAAAACATTTTTCATCAAGCACAACAAACAATCAGCCAAACACAAAACACATTGTGCTAAGAAACAGGTAATTCAGTGGTGAAGCTTTTCTATAGCAAGCAAAAAGCTTCCGTTAAAAAATATACACTTAATAGACTATACGGTAATAAATTATTTTTATTCACAAAAGAAATAGTAGTTCTTGTTTTTGTTCTAACCCACTGGGAGCCAAGCTCTCAGTATTGTTGATCTAAATTATCAAAATAATTATTTTCTTCATTTTAAAGATGGAAAAACTTTGATGTTCTAAGATTTCACAAGCTAGGCAAGGTCACACAGCTACTAAGTGGCTGGGGTTGGATTTGCATTCAGCTCTGAGTGTAAATATCTTTTTTCGGTGTGACTACACTCTGTCTCTCCTTCATGCTATTTTGCATCAATCTGAAAAGCTTGAGTTACGTTGATATTTCACAACCCAAATGTTTCAGCTCATTTCCTACCCCCCTCCATCAAAGTTTTCCTTTAAGCGTGATGTTCAAAATGCAAGACACAGAGTATCCCAAGCTTGAGTAATTTGGGAAACTCTTTGTGTGCTCTGAATTACGGATCTGCCTTTCCATTATATTTAGGCCTAGGCATCTTATAAAAACCTAACTCATGTCCTGAATACAACTGTGGCAAGTGATTGGAACTTATACCTCCCTACAGAGAAAGGAAACCTGAACTTGCTTTAGGAAGAGACCCACTCTTATTCAAGAGAACTTAGTAAAAAGAAACCAGAATTTGATGTGTAACTTAAGCTTGCCTTAATGATGGCATTGCCCCTTTTTCTGTCTTCTACTCAGTATTTCTGTGACTTTAGCATGATGAAAATTTTAATGAGTATTGTACCTCATCTTTCTTGCTGTTCTTCAAACTTGCATATAAATACTAGACAGTCCATTTTGTGCTTAAAGAAATACTTGAGTATTCTGTATAAGAGAATACTTGAGACTGGGTAATTTACAAACAATATAACTTTATTCATCTTATGATTCTAGAGAATCCAGAATCTTGGAATCTTGAATTCTAAGAGCATGGTAATGGTATCTGGTGAGGGCATTCCTGCTGTGTCATCCAAGGCAGAAGGTGGAAGGGCAAGGCAGTATGAGAGTAAGAGAGAGCAAGAAGGGGCAAAACTTGCTGTTATAACAACCCACTCTTATAATAACAAATCTACTCCCTCAATAATGACATTAATCCATTAATGAGGGCAGTCCTCATGACCTAATCAGTTACCTCTTATTAGGCCCTGCCTCCCAACACTGTTGCATGGGGCATTAAGCGTCCAAGACATGAACTCTGTGGACATATTCCCACCATGGCAATCACCTATCACCTTCTCACTTGTTAGACATAATTTTTGAAATTCTATTTCAGTAAGACTGAGATGGAAGCTGGCAATTTTTCCATCCATAGAGTGAGAATCTGATTACTAGTGGACCAGCCGGACAGTTGTTTCTCTGTAAGGGATACTAAAATACCTCCCAGGTAATGAAACATCACTGAAAATGTGATGATAGGGATAACTTTTGTAAGGAATACTTTGATAAACTACATCAAAAGGAAAATGGAGAAATGAATAGGTAAAGCATGCTAGGTTTTTAGGACAGAGAAATTATTTTGTATACTGTATTTTGTATACTATAATGATGAATGAGTGACATTAAGCATTTTTCAAAACCTATAGAGTTGTGCAACAAAGAGTTGATTCTCATTTAAACTATGGACTTTAGTTAATTGTGTATCAATATTGATTCATCATTTGTAACAAATGTACCAGACTAGTGCAAGATACTAATAAGGGAAACTATATTGGGGCAGGGGAGGAGGTATATTACTCTATACTTCCTGTTCAATATTTCTATAAACCTAAACAGCTCGAAAAATTAAGTCTATTCTTTATAGTCTACAGTTTAAAGTCTATGTAAAAGAGGAAATAAGAGGAGTATGCCTTGGTCACG
This sequence comes from Rhinopithecus bieti, assembly GCF_001698545.2. NCBI lineage: Eukaryota > Metazoa > Chordata > Mammalia > Primates > Cercopithecidae > Rhinopithecus > Rhinopithecus bieti. Next base: position 4,866,225 of record NW_016804580.1, on the reverse strand, counting down.
GTAGAGGCATGTTTTAGTAACAATAAATGACCCTTATTCCTAAAGTACGTTCTCAGGAGGATAGGAACATAGTTTCAATGCTTCAGTTTTGCTGGGTGAGATTTTAAGGGTGTTACCAGAACTAAATTGCTCTGGGTAATAGAAGATAATGCTCTGTCTCTTACCATGTATTAAAGAACATTGATTTGAAGGGGCACCAAATGCTACGCCCAAGTGGCCACCTGTTTTGGTCTCGGTAGCTCCTATGCTCTGAGTCAGATTTGGAAGTGAATTCTGGCTTGTTATCCTGGCTCTTGACTCAACTCCCCAAGGCTCTGCCCCTGCAAGAGCCTCCTGGGATCTCAGCCCTGTGAATCATCCTTGCTGCCCAGATGACAGCTGCTACCAGGCTAGGACACAGAGGCTCGGGGGCCTCCTGCCTACCGTACCCTTGCAGGATGCACTGGAGAGCCACCTTAGAATGATTCCGCCATGGACTTATATTTTGACATGGTTTGTAACAATTAACATCCCATAAAGGGTTTCTGTATATTTTATCAGTGAAAGAGAGACATACAGGTTAGCATCATGACATGAATCCAAGATTATCAGTATTTCATATTTATTCCCTAATCAGGATGAAAAGTTTCATTCCATCTTGGAACAAATTGAAGACATAGCTGGTTCTCTGTGTATTCATTTTTCACAGATTTCCTGCGTAGCTCAAAGCACTTCACAAATATAAAATTATTCAGTAAATGGCACGAAAGCCACCTTATAAAGTAGGAATATGTTTGATTAAAAGAATTATTTGCCTCCATATCTGTATTTTTTAAAAAGCCTAAAACAAAATAGCAACGTTAAATTCAGGAGGGGCTATTTAGTTTTATAATATAGAAAATAGCCTGGACAGAAATGTCATGATTGTTTCCCATGTCAAAAGTTGTGAATTTTTCATTTTCATCTATGTTTTAAATAATATTAGCTCATATTTATAATGGACTTATTAATGGTAGTGTGGTAGTTTTCCTCTTCTACCTGACTTAAAGGGAGACTCAGTGACACACACACACACACACACACACACACACACACACACACAGAGGGAGTTGGGGGAGAGAGAGAGACAGAGAAAGAGAATGGAAAGTAGAGAAAGCAGGTATATTTAAATCTAAAATATAGTTAAGAAACTAAAGTCAAATTTGGGAAAGCATTATTTAAGGAGGGATTATAGACTAGAAAATGTTCAAATGAAGGGTAAAGATCATATAGCTTAACTTTTTAATTGTAAATGTTCATCAAAAATCACAAAGTTAAAGGCAGTGCAAGATTGTGAATTCTCCATATGTTAATTACTTTTCCTGCTATGCACAGGAAGTAACAAAAGGGATCTCCTTGCCTTTCCAGTCACCCTAGAAGGCCTTCCCATCAGGCTTTTGTCCCTAGCACTGCTCTGAAACCTCTTGTTAATGTCCCAGGGACTTTTCTGTTACCAGAATCAATATTGTTGTCATCTTGTCTACCAATTTCAGTACTTGTTCAGTTGATCATTCTTCTTTTTTTTACACTTAATTTATTTAACTTTTAGCATATCTCTATCACTGACCTGTTTTTCAGTCTCCTTAGCTCATTCATGCTCATCTTTAGGTGTCTAAAAGCTGGCATGCCTTGGGGCTCAAGCATTTTACCACTCCTTCACCCCTCTCACCTTCTCACCTGAAAATTACCTGCTGACTATAATCCTTCTTCGGAGAAAACACCCATTAAATTGTTTGGAACTTAACATGTCAGAACTGAACTTTTAATTCCCTCTGCTCCTTAAACTTGTTCTCTTTCCATAAATGACAGCTCTTTTCTTCCAGCGACTTGAACGGAAATCTTGGTCCTCTGACTGAAATAAAACCTCAGGGAGCTTGTAAAAGGCAAAACTGTGTTGCTGCTTAATGCGTCTCTCACTGTTAATTCTCTAGCATTGTCATGAAGGTTTCAACCCTCTTTCTTGTCTGTTTCTGAATTGAATGGTGTTTCCCGTAGAACTGGAGCACAGGCCTGGAATGTGGATGGAATTTGGATGGTTGCTAAGTTACTTGGTACATTCTATCCCCTGCTTGCTCTTGACAGTGAAGACTCACAGAAATGAGAGATCTTCAATAGGAAAACAAACCCGGTCGAGGCTTCCTTACGAAAAATCAGATCATGAATCAAAAGTACAAATCGGAAAAAAAAACTTTAACATCTGTCCTTTTTCCTTCTAGAAAATAAATGTCTCAGTATAATGAATAGAATTGAAAGAGAAAAAAAATGAAGTTTTTCCGAATCTTAGTATCAACACACACAGTTTTGGCTATAGACTGAGCCTCCACAAAAGTATCACACTGAACATAGGCCCTGAAGTATGACAGATTTCATTTAGATAAAAATGCACATAAAAGAAAGGAGCTGCTATTTTAATTCTATGATTTTTTGATACTGTCCTTTACCGTTCCAAAAAAAAGAGAGAGAATAGTGTTACATTCAGAGTGTTTAGACAAGTGTTTTTTATTTTATGTTTTATATATTTTTTTTCTTATGTTGGATAACTTCTGATTTATCAGTCAATTGTATCTTTTTTTACACACTACCTTATAATGACATAGAGAAATAGAAAATGGAATAGCTTTAACAGGTTAACCAGAAACATGAAAGTGCATAAAAATGTTGTGTATGGAAATATCTACTGGCTTAAATGATGCAGCTAAAAGATACCACATAAGATCCAATTATTTCAGCTTGCTATACGGGTTATGCCTATTGATAAAGCTAATATATGTAACCAAAGTGATAGGCAAAAATAATGTATTTCCATATAAGACAAAGAAAACAGAGAGGAAGATAAATGTCATCTAAATAACTCGTCTTAAACTTTTTCTCAAACTTAAAGTCTAAGGATCAATAAATGATGTATAAACCTAAGTAAATGACCTATAAATTCATATCAAGTAGTATATTCTCATTTTTCAAGGCTTTTGAAATGGATTTTCACACATTTTCTGCATGAGCACACTTAAAAGAAATATGAAAATATTATTTTATTGAATGTGTTTCATTCTCTATTAGTGTCTTTTTTTTAAGACAGGATCTCACTTTGTCACCCAGGCTAGAGTAAAGTGGCAGGAACATGACTCACTGCAACCTTAACCTCCCAGGCACAAGAGATCCTCCTGCTTTAGCCCCCAAAGTAGCTGGGACTATAGGCATGCACCATCAGGCCCAGCAAATTTTTTTTTTTTTAATAGTGATGGGGTTTTGCCATGTTGCCCAGGCTGGTCTTGAACTCCTGAGCTCAAGGGATCTGCTTCCCTTGGCTTCTCAAAGTGCTGGGATTACAGATGTGAGTCACTGCTCCTGGGTATTAGTGTCTTTTTTTTTTCTTTTTTTTTGAGATGGAGTCTCACTCTGTTGCCCAGGCCGGAATGCAGTAGTGCAGTCTCGGCTTACTGCAACTTCCACCTCCTGAGTTCAAGTGATTCTCCTGCTTCAACCTCCCAAGTAGTTGGGATTACAGGCATGTGCCACCATGCACGGCTAATTTTTATGTTTTTAGTAGAGATGGGGTTTTCCCATGTTGGCCAGGCTGGTCTCGAACCCTGACCTAAGGTGATCCGCCCATCTCAGCCTCCCAAAGTGCTGAGATTACAGGCATGAGCCACCATGCCTCGCCTGTCAGTGTCTTTTTTAGTAGTATTTAATAGCTATGGAAAAGAACACAATTTTTATGTGATCTCTGTGATTATTTCAAACAAAAAATAAGTATTGGTGTATATACGAAGGTGATATTTCAAGACAGTTATGAGCAAAGAAATATAGTTCTTCAAGAGCTATATCCAACTCTACTGCCTGCAGCTTAATGGTATTCCAGAAAGCTTGTCTCCCTGTAACAGGAGATCCAAAAGATATTTTAAAAAAAGGTCAGATGCACTGTACTCTATAAATATAAAAGGTTTTATATGGCAAAAGTATCAAGCACACAAAATATATATATTTATGTAGATACTACAAATGTAAAAACATTCATATAGCAAAACTACTAAAAATATTTGCAAGGCAATTAACAAAATATTATTAGTACTTTACAGTTAGTGCTTACAAACTGATAAGCAAAAGACAATAAAAATTGTCAAAGCTTATGAATAAATCATAGAAGATCAAGCGGTCAAGAAACACATGACTAAAATGATATTGATTTATATCAGGTCGGGGATTTCAGGCAATTTTACTTTTAAAATTGCTTGATCTAGGGTGTGAGTTGTATATAATGAGTGTGTAGTCATTGAATCTTCAAAAAAGAGCTATTTTTATTGTGGATGAGAAAAAATATTTCAAGGACTCTGAACTATGCAAGGGTGCACGGGGAGACACAAAGAACTACAATAAAGAACGTCAGCAAACATCACAGCATGCAAATCAGTTCTCCTGGTGGTCCTCGGACAATTGTCAGCAGTTGGTAAAGTCCAACTCAATTATCCTATTGCTCTTGTAATTTTCTATTTCTTTAGTAATTTATCCCTGATCACATATGCTCCTTCAACAAGTTTCTAAATGTTCCCCTGCAAGAAGTTCAAAGATACCTTGGAAATCTTTATTGATCATCTCCAATTGATCTATTCTTAAAATATGCTCCCAAAATTATTCCAGCACTTCTCAGTATACATCCTTCACTTCAGACCAGAGGCAGGGAGAGGCACCTCTCTGATGCCACAAGGCTGACTCTGTCCCTACATGCACGCCACAGTGTCTCCACGAGCCACACGCATAAGGAGACAGACACAAGGACACACAGGCACCTGGAGGGGAAGCCACACAGATATAGGAGAGTGGATGGACAGAGGTCATGGAGTGGGTGAGTATGTGCACGCGTATCAGGCAGCAGGTCGGCTGCGCAGGTCTTGGGGATAGAGGGTTGAGAGGAGACCTTATTTGTCCAAGACTCCAGGCAACTCTAGAGAGGCCTGGCTCTCCCTCTCCCAGAACCCAGGGGCAGTATTGAGGCTGGGAAGGAAATGCCACCTTCAAAGGGCCTCCCCACAGGAATCTTGGAATGCTGGCAGCATCACCCAGGCCCAATGTTGACAGCGAGCAGTGGGGACATGCAGGGTGGGTTAGTTGTCCTTGCAAGGAATTTCTGAATATATGCATAGAATTTTCTCAATAATTACAGAAGCAAAATAGCTACAGTGGTGCTGAGTGTGGGGTGTGGGGAGGAGAGAGGGGTGATAGGGGACATCTGGGGGATGTTTTCCTAAGTTAAAATTGTAGTTTCCCTTTTAGTTCCTGTTATTTATTAAATTTAGCTTGATCAATTCAGTTTAATTCAATAAGTATGTATTAAGTGGTTGTCATGTCATTAAGATTGTGTTGTACATAAATAGGGCTTTGTAAGTGCTATGGGACATTGCCCGAACACTCATGAAACTTGAACTTATTGGGAGACAAGAACCATACCCGTAAGACATTAGACGTTGATGCATAATAGTCCATAACGATTTGTGTACCAAGAGATGCAGGTGATATCATTTTATGACTTAATTCTGCAAATCAAGCTCCCCCAAAAGGATTTGTTTCCCTCGTTTCCTGTATTTGGGGAATGCTGTTAGCAGGGAACATAGTATTACACAATATAAAGGAAAGGAATTTTGAAACTAATCTGGGAATCCATCCTGAGGCTCTTTGCCCTTTACCATCTTCTCTAGTCCTTAGTCAGTGTGTGTGAGGAGAAGAAAAATATCTTTCTCTATTGAATATTGTATGTGCAATAAAGTCTTGTTTTATGAAATCATACTTGACCTTCAAATATAGAGCAAATTTGGAAAGTCAACAGCCCTAGGAGATCATTAGACAACTGCCATGTTTAACTACTGTCAACTTCATTTTTTTCCTGTTTCCTCGATTTTGTCTTTTCCTATTAATCTTGACATAAAAGATACCAGGATTGTTTTGGTTCATTATTTTTGAGATATCAATAGAAACTCTTCTGTCAGTTTACCTTGAACTCAGATTCTGTTCTTCTGTGATTCTTTCTGCAACTCTCCCTCTTTCAGATAGCATGAAGAAAAGCCTCACAGACAATGGATCTCACTAATAGTATGCAATTAATAATATACGTAATAACATAACACATAAGTAATAGTTAATGCTATATTGATTATTTTTTCTTTTGTTTTTAGTTGACAAATAATTGTACATATTGGCTGGGCATGGTAGCTCACACCTGTAATCCTAGCACTTTGGGAGGCTAAGATGAAAGTATCGCTTGACCCCAGGAGTTCAAGACCAGTCTGGGCAACAGGGCAAAACCCCGTCTGTACAAAAAAATTACAAAAATTATCCCTGTGTGGTGGTGCATGCCTGTGGTCCCAGCTACTCCGCAGGCTGATGTAGGAGGATTACTTGAGCCTGGGGAGGGGAAGGCTGCGGTGATCAGTGATCTTGCCACTGCACTCCAGCCCGTGCAACAGAGTGAGACCCTGTCTCAAAAAAATTGTAGGTATTTATGGGATGAAGAGTGATATCTGATATGTGTATACAATATTTAATGATCCAATCATGATAATTAGCATATCCATCACCTCATTTAACATTCCTTTGTGCTGTGAACACTCAAAATCCTCTCTTTTAGGTTTTTGAAGATATACAATAAATTGTAGTTAACCATATTCATCCTACAGTGCTGCGGAATTCCAGAACTCACTCCTCCCATCTAGCTGTAATTTTCTATCTATTAGCCAATCTCTCTTCATCCTCCCCTCCCCCTACCCTTCCCATCCTCTACTATCAACAATTCTACTCTCTACTTGTATGAGATCTTTTTTTTTTTTTTTTTTAAGCTCCCACATATGAGTGGCTGACTTATTTCACTTAACACAATGTCCTTCGGACTTATCAATATTGCCACGAATGACAAGATTTCCATTTTTTCTATGGCTGGATAGTATTCCATTGTACGTATATGTATATATGTGTGTGTGTGCGCACATTTTCTTTATCCATTCATCTGTTGACGAACACTTGGTTGATTCTATATCTTGGCTATTATGAATAGTGCTACAAAGAACAGGGGTGGGTACAGGTATTCCTTTGATATGTTGATTTCTTTTTCTTTGGGTAAATACTCAGTAGTGAGACTACTAGATTATATTGTAGTTCTATTTTTAGCTTTTTGAGAAACCTCCATACTGTTTTCCATAATGCCTACACTAATTTACACTTCCACCCACAATATACAGTACAGGAGTTTGCTTTTCTCTGCATCCTCACCAGCATCTGTTTTTTTTTTTAAATGTTTTTATTTTTTTTATAATAGCCATTCTAACTGGAGTGAGATGATATCTTATTGTGGTTTTGATTTGCATTTCCCTTATGATTAGTGATGTTAACAATTTGTCATATATTTGGTGGCTATTTGTATGTCTTCTTTTTTCTTTTCTTTTCTTTGTTTCTTTTTTTTTTTTTTTTTTTTTTTTTTTGAGACAGAGTCTTACTCTTTCTGTCACACAGGCTGGAGTGCAGTGTTGCGATCTCGGCTCACTGCAACTTCCACCTGGTTGATTCAAGTGATTCTTCTGCCTCAGCCTCCTGAGTTACTGGCATTACAGGCGTGTGCCACCATGCTGGGCTAAATTTTGTATTTTTAGTAGAGACGGGGTTTCACCATGTTGGTCAGGCTGGTCTTGAACTCCTGGCCTCAAATGATTGATTCATTTGCCTCGGCCTCCCAAAGTGCTGGAATTACAGGTGTGAGACACTTGCCCTAACCTTAATGTCTTTTCAAATTTTTAATTTTATTTGAAATTCTTTTCTTTAAATTTGCTATGGGAGTAAATCTTAAGTGTCCTCACCCTCCTCCACGCACGCACAAGAGGTATTTGTGTGGTGATTGAAGTTAATTTTATGTGGCAATCATTTCACAACATAAATGTATATCAAATCATGTTGTATGTCTTGAACATGTAAATTTTTTGTCAATTATACTTTAACAAAGCTGAAAAAAATTTCAGCCACATTTTCTCCCAATATCCTCCCACCCCCGCCCCTTGCAAAGAATGTATCTGTACTAGATAATCCAAAATCTCTAGAATTATTGTGTGCTCAAGCACACAGGGCTTTCCTGCTTGCTTTACATCTGTGTCTGCTCTTTATGAAAGACATTTTCTTTAACTTTTAGATGTTTTTAGACCAGGAGTTGTTGGCTTGATTTACATGCAATTCAAACGTTAACCAACATTTCAGCAAACGTCCCTTGGGAACCAACCTAGCAATGGAATTTTTCATGCCTGAGAAAGAGGTAGTAAGATTTAAAATACAATGCATGTGAAATAAAAATTTAAAGAAAAGATTTGTATGGATCATATGAGATTACATAGTCCATTGATGATTGGTAAGCTTTTAGTAGATGAGGAAGTGAGAGTGGAACATTTTGGAAATGTTTAGAAACTGAAAGATTTTTCTTAGTTGTCACACATTGATTTCAGTGGATAATTGATTACTTTCTTTCTTCAGTTTGTCAGTGCTGAGGTAGCTTCAGTGAATCGGCAGTTGTAATTTGTACCACCAAAAATAGTTCAGTAAGTTTCAAAGTCTTTTTAAACAATGAAGGTAGTATCATCATAGTCTTAACCTCCTTTGGAAATGAACCGAACACAGATAGTTATTATACTTATTTATAAAGTATAATAAAATAAAAATTTGTTCTTTATGTGTGCAAGACTTTATTTAAATGAACCAGCACCACCAGACTCAAATGCCAAGGGGGAAGAATATACTAAATAAAAGACAGAATTTACTTACACCGTGAGAGTGCCCAGTTACTGGCTTTGCTACTGGGCACTTGAGAGAATTGGTAGAAAAGTTAGTCTTTAGAGTCTGACCTTGGTTAGCAATTGGGAAATTTCAGAAAGAGAATTTTCTAAAAATACATTTGGCTGTAGTCAGTAACTTTTTCATAGGTGAGTAAGCACAATTTTTACATTAATGTGCTCAGAATGGCTCAAGCTAAAATTGTAAAGTAGAATAAGCTGGTTGTTTCTAAGCCACTAAATGAATATGCAGCTAATAACATCATGAAGTCTTACTATGGCAAGTATATGGTGATTTAAATTCACTGGATTATATTTGATGTGAAAATCTTCTGATATTCGTGTGGATGTGTATTTTAAATGGTAGGTTTAGCAACCGTGGCATCTCTTCCTTTCTGCTAGAAACCCACTATTGTATACGCCCATGTCATTTTCTCAAAAGCCTGTGTAGAATGGCAAATATATATTTGGATCTAATTCAAAATGGAGTCGTTTCTGGCATAGAAATTCCACCTACCTTAGAATCATTTGAACAATAACTTTTTTCTTAAACACTGATCTTAATCACTTATCCACAGTATTTATAATTTGCTAATCTCAAGACTTAATCCTTCTGTGAAAATTTTTCCCACCTTCTTAGTCCACAGTATACTCACTTTGTTTCCTTTCATTGTTTTATGGCACTGTGAGATAAAAATTTGAAAGTATACTTTGCCTTAAAAAAATAAGATTTGGATGATTACAAGTCAGTTTGTGCTTGTATCTATTAGGGGAATAACTGTTGAAAAATATAGATAGGGAAAATGTCCCTCAATTTTAAGAAGGGGAAGTTCTGAAAGTTGAAAAGAATGAGACACTAGTCAGTGGGTTAGTGGACTCTTGTTTCCTGATGGAACTGATACTGTATGAGAACAGCTAAGTTTATGCATTCAGCTTAATGGGGACCAATATGACAATCACAGAACTGGTGGGTCAAACCTCCCAGAAAGGCCAGGAGTCAGGAAGGAAAAATGGCTACCCAATGTAAACTGCTACTTACATGCCTTTGGAACCTATCTCTATGGGAGTGTTCTAGAAAGATCAGGGATCTCTTAGTAAAATTCCTTCTGTAGGCTTGAGTCTTCCCAATTCTCTTCCAATAATTTCTTGCCCTTTCTCGCTGGAAACACAAAGAATGAGCAAATTATGACTCTTGCCTATCACTTATGCCAATATCTGTGTGTAACTTCCGTAGAATGCAGTCATATGTATTACCACAGGTGAACCATTTAATATTTAGAAATTCCCAGCAGATAATCCCTTTATCAAGAGTTTTATATTGCTCTTAGTGAATAAGGGGGTTCTGCCCTCTAAAATAATGAAATTATAATTAAATATTACCCATAATTTGCTATCCCTGCAAATATGGGATAGTAAAATGATGATGCTATCCCATAGCATCAAAATGATGAACCAGATTCATCATTTCTTTTTTAGGGAAGTAACAAAAGGTGCATCTTTTTCAGGGATCTTTCTATCATATCCCACCTTTTGGCTAAGAGATGCAAACAATCTCAATATGTTTGCTCCTCTAGACAGACACACTATGCCAGCTCAAAATTCTCCTCCCGAGACTCTTGGAATGAAAACACCTTTGTCAGTGGCCTGTGAAACAGGGTATGTAATACATGTGTGTTGTATAGCATTGCCTTGGTAAAGGATAGAGAGAAGTGTAGGCGACCACTTTTACTCTGACTTGTACACTGAAATATCCATCCTAAAAACATAGATAAGGGAGCTATGCCTGACAGGGACAACCTACTTTAGAAATATTTGACCAATACTTTTGTTCTTAAACACTGACTTTAATCACTTATCTACATTCTTCATAATTGGCTAATCCCAAGACTTGCTTCTTTCAGGAAACTTTATCCCACATTCATAGTCCAGAGTATGCTCACTTTGTTCCCATTCATTGTTTGATGGCACTGTGAGGTAAAATTTGAAAGTGTACTTTGTCTTTTTAACTCAGATTTGGATTATTATAAATCAATTTGTGCTTGTGCCTTTTAAGGGAATAACAGTTGAAAACCATAGATGGGGAAAATGACCCTCAATTTTAAGGAGGGGAAGATCTGAATGTTGAAAAGAGTGAGATGACAGTCATCCCTGATATAGGCAAGCAATTAACAAGTTGCTTGGTAACAGTTAGGTAACAAGTCAGTTAATTAACTCCCTCCCCATCCCTGCTTTTTTATATCACAAGTTTAAAAGCTACACACTGATGAAAACAATATGTCTTTGCACTCTCCAGCACACTTCCCTGTTTGACTCCTCATCCAAGGGAGCTGGTCTACTTGGCCTTTGTTACCATTCAGACATGTGTGGAGATGCATGAAGCCCCAAGGGACAAATCAGAAATCCTTTTAGGATTTATCCTGAAGTCTCAACTTCTTTAACAAGTACTGCCATCACCAATTAATTGAATACTTTAAATATTGTTTTGCATTGCTCTTACTGTTTCAGATGTATTAGGGTGGTTTCTCTAGATTGTTTTCAAGATATATAATTATACAGCATTCTAGCAATATTTAAAAATTATAGCATATAATGGATGAGTGTTGTCCATTTAAAGTAGTCACCTTGGGAAGCCACACCTTTATTTGGTTATGTAACTTCTCAAAGTTTAAGACATCATGAAAAAATACTATAGAGGCAGGAAGAGCTGTACAGTGGTCACCATATTGTAAAATTTGTTCTTTGGAAATTTGATTTTATTTCATACAAAAAGTTTATTATGAAAATTTCTGATACTTGTTCAATCATAAAACTGAAAGATAGTTCCTAGAGAAAATTTGGAACATCTGAAGAATTAGAAAGGGAACTACAAGATCAAGTATGGATGCACTGTGCAGAAGTGTTCTCCCTGGATCTTCCTGACCCCAGTATGACTCCATAGAGTGGGTTTAGACACTTTCCACTTTACCCTCCCACCCGCACTGGCCAGCCTCAGCTGGCCCATGCTCAGCCTGGCTTCTTGCATTTCTGTGCTAACTGCAGTTGCATATGTGGTGAGGATATAGGAGGGAAAAATAGCTGTGTGTCAAATTTAAGCAAATAATTGGAAGGGACACGTTCAAGTGTGTTCACTCAACATTAACTGGGTACTTCTATTTTTGAGAAACAGTGTTTGTTTTGGAGGTGCAAGGGAGAATAGGACCATCCAATCTCTCAACAGTTTAATGGGGAAATCTGACATGTATTCACATAAGCAGGTTACTGTGAAGTAGGTGTGAATCAATAGGAAAATATGCAAAGTGTTACAAAAGTTAAAAGACGGATCATTTCATAGATGAAGTGGTATTTAGGATGGATCTTGAGATGCCAAAGCAGTATATTTTTCTCAGGTCTTTCAGCCATTCAGATCTCAACTTTAACAGAGAGAGAAAGATAATGAGATCCTCCCCAAAGGCAGAGCCAGAATTATTCACATATCTATAAAGGGCCAAACATAACCTTGGGGCGGTGTTGTGGTTTATAATGATAGCAATAAAAGTTGATGGCCATTTAATTTTTTAAAAAGTTAAATCATAGAGCAAAAGCTCTAGGTCTTATCAAAGACTCCAGAGTGGTGATGCTTCTTCAATGGTGAAATAACCTATAATTTCTATAACAGATTCTGCTAAATGGTTCCCTGAATCAGTTTTCCTAACATACAAATGAAAAATGAGTCTATAAGAACTGTGAACACCTCCAACACAGGCACAGCTTTGTATATAAAACAAGACTTCTGAATTCTGGAACGAGTTATGAGACTAGCCAGTCATTTGGGAACAAAATGTCCTGTCCCTTGTCACTTTCTGACAGGACCTGAATGGAATGGATGTTTCTATCACACATCTGACTCTCTGAGTATACATAGAAGTGGAGTCAATTATGAAGCTGACGTATCCAGTTTGTCTGGAATTCTTTGAGAACATCAAGAATAATAAAGTCAGGGTTACCTCTCACTTTACCCATTGGAATTCTCTAGCATTCTTGATATTCTTCTAGGGGCTTACAATGAAACTCAGAAGGTTGTTGCAAGATTATCTGGTGTTAATGAACATCCCCAGATTGAAGCAATTGCTCCTTCTTCTGAATTTTTATTACTATTACTTCTAAGTGATTCATTTAGTTAATGTAATCCTAAGTACATTTAATATCTTTTTCAATTTTCCCCACTTGAACTCTTCATTGGGTTGTATTACTTAAGCTTTCTTATGTCTACGTTTCATGTGGCTGACAAAATTATAGTTACCATGATGCCCAAGATCTCAGTCTCTTTCTAAAATGCCCTATGCCTGTGACCTTTCAATTTCAAACAACTCGATGTTATTTTAATTGCTTCTACTGGGAAACTTTTGTCTCAGAGGCTTTTTAAAACAATGATTGTAGAGATCTAAAACCCAGATTTTATTTGGGCTGCTAGTCTGTGTAGGGTTTAATGTGAGGGCACCCCAAGTAGGATGAAGGCAGTAAGCATCTTGGGTGCTGGCACCGAAAATGGAGTTAAAGAGCACCAATGCACACGTATTCCTTCTCACCTAGGACAGCTTTGCCCATTGTGTAGAGGATAGATATGCTAATCCAGTGGAGAGGAGTTCTCTCCAGGATAACTGGCTGAGGATGAGGTGGACAGAATGCACGACCTCTGTAAGTGCCTCTTTCGTCACTCTGCTGTAGCATGATCCCAGAGCTGAGCTGTAGTTGAGAGAGGCTCAGACGGCAGGCAGAAAAGGCAGGCAGCATGCAGCTAAAAATATTCCGGGATAGGGTTGAAGAGGGAAGGCTTTTTGGTTTTCAGGGCACCAGGGGCTTAAGAAGCATATGTTCAACTTCTGATTTCAGCTCTGACAAGTCAAGAGTTTGGAAGCCCTCACTCCCATCCTCACAACAAGATATAAGTGGAATAATATGAAAATCAAGGACTTGTCCTGGATCTATTAGGGATCTGAGATTGTAGGGCAAATCACCACTCAGATCTGCAAAAACAGGAGAATGCAGAGAATCACAGTAAAATCAGCTTATCTGGAGTAGAAGCCACTGGAGCCATAAACCAGTAGGAACACTAAAATGATCATTTTGACAACTTGCTAAAGGCTGAGTATGAACTAGCATGATAATAGTAAACTTTCAGGGACCACATTCTTGGAGGAGAAGCACACTTTTATGACTTTTACCTCCAGGGACCCCAATAGCTTCTTATGATGAATAGCCAAGAAAATCTTTCTCATGTTTCTGGAAGAGAGAGGGGGAGAAATGACCACTTTGAAGTATACCCAGAGCATTTGCTACAATGAAGGCCCACTGCTTAAGGGAAAAGACTTTCAGAGGCTTATTCACACCTGGGAGGAAGGCAATTACCCAACTTCAGCACCCTCTAGACTTCCTGTCTTAACGAATTGTAGATTAAAGTTAAGACACACTTGTGAAGGTCACATCCTAGGGACACAGGCCTCCAAAAAGACTGGGATTTAATCATGAGATTAGAGAAGGCTTGTTTTCTTCCACACTTTACCACCAAATCAACAGGTTTCCAGAATCATAGCAGTGGATTACAGCTGAAAGAGCTATAAGGCACAGACTTTATTTGAGAAGGAGTCCTTAGGGAAATTTACAGACTACAGAAGAGACAAAAATGAGGACCCTGGAGAAAACTGGAGTCTCTGACACCTTCAGTTACAGCAAACATTAAACCAGTCCGCCTTCTAGCCAGATTAACATAGAACATCACAATAAAGATGTATTCACCTCAGTACCCATTACTCAACACATTGTATCTGGCTTTTAACAATAAAATAATTACAAGGCATGCTAAAAAGAAACAAAGACAAATTTTGAAGAGACAAAGCAAATGTCAGAATCAGATATGACACAAATTTGAAATTATCAGACAAGGAATTTAAAATAGAGTTCATGCGCTAGGGCTGTACTGGTAAAAGTGGGCAACATGAAAGAACTAATGAATCTGACATAAGCAGAGAGATGAAAACTGAAAAGAATAAAAAGGAAATGTTAGAAATTTTAAAAACTGTAGCAGAAATGCAGAATACCTTTGATGGGTTCCTCAGGAGATTGGATACATCTGAGGAAATAGTTAATAAGCTTGAAGAGAATGTCAATAACATTTCACAAACTGAAATGCGGAGAAAAAAGACAATGGGACAAACAGAACAGAAAATCCAGGAAAGTTGGGACAATTTGAAATGGTGTAACACTTATATAATTGGAGTACCAGAAGGAAAAGAAAAGAAGTTTTGTAGTAATCATGGCTGAAAATTTTCCAAAATTAATGGTATACACTAAACAACAGGTCCACGAAGCCCAGCAAACATCAAGCAGGATAAATATCAAAAACTCTGTTCCTAGCCATATAATTTTCAAGCTACAGAAAGCCAAAGACAAAAAGAAAATCTTGAAAGAAATAGAGAAAAAGAAAAAAAACACTTTGACTGTAGGAGATCAAGGATAATAATCACGTGCAACTTCTTGTCAAAAACCATGCAAGAAAGAAGAGAGTGAAATAAAATATTTAAAAGGGTCAAAAGAAAAATACCACCGATCAAGAATTCTGTAACCAGTGGGATTATCCTCTAAAAGTAGAGGAGAAATAAAGATGTTCTCGGATAAACAAAAGCTGAGGAAATTCATCAGTAGCCTGGCCTGTTAAAAGTTTTCAGGAAGAAGGCAAGGATTTTGGTCGTAAATTTGGATGTGCATAAAGAAAGAAAAAATAATGGAAAGAATGAATAAGAACTACTATTTGATAGCACAATAGGGTGACTATAGTCAATAATAACTTGTACTTTTTAAAATAACTTAACGGTATAGCTGGCTTGTTTGTAACTCAAAGGGTAAATGTTTGGGGGGATGGATACCCCATTCCTGTGATGTGATTATTATGCATTGCATGCCTGTACAACCTCATGTACCCCATAAGTATATGCACCTACTATGTACCCACAAAATGAAAAGAAATTAAAATCATTTAAAAAAACAGCATCAGAGAAGGAATAAATGAAGGTAAAATCATTTTTTTCTTAGTTGATCTAATATTCAGAGTGGTAATAGTAACAAGGTATTGGGTAATCATAGGATATGGATAAATAAAATGAGTAGCAATGTTATAAGAAACAGGAAAGAGAAGTAGGAATTCTTTGTTATAAGTTGCTTGCATTATCTGTGGGGTGGTATAGTGTTATTCAAAAGTGGACTTAAATTAATTGTAAATATATACTGCAAGCTCTAGGGAACCCACTGAAAAAGTAAAAAAAAAAAAAAAAATTATAACTGATATTTTAAGAGAAGAGAGAAAATGAAATCATGTAAAGTGCTCTGCTCAGTTAAAAGAGGAGAAAGCAGGAGGGCGAGGGGAAAGGTGACACACGGTATTTCCTTGACCCCTTCACGGGACTCGCGACAGGGGTGCCTCATTTACTCAGCCCACCACTCTCAACTCCTTGACGGACAGAGCACAGAGCACAGGAGTAAACGAGTGCAGGAACTGGAGTGGACAAGTGCTGGAACTAGCCAGTTGCTTTGACACTGGTATGATCAAACTCCACTCATTCAGACCTGTTATGTTCCACCCGTCCTAGGGGGGAGTGCACAGGTGAGTGGATGCAGGTAGTAGAGTGGCCGCTTTTGGGCTCTAGCAGGAGCAAACTCTGTGCAGGCCCCACAGCAGCATTCAGGTGGGGATGCTGCAACCCCAAAGCCCCAGGGAATGTGTTACAGTGCTCTTTTAGCTCTGCTGTCCATGGATTGCTTAAGTGTTAACAGCTCACTGGGCCCTTTGCCTTTTTGCATGAGGCGGCTGCCCTCCACCAGCAAGGGCAGAGGGCCAGTGTGATGACAGCCTTTTGTATCCACACTTGTGGCTCTCAAGCTCTTGTCTGGCATCCAGGAAAAATGAGGTCACATGAACGAATTGAAGGATGGCAAATGTGGGGAATTTTATTGCCAGTGAAAGAGGCTCACAGTGGGAAAGGGAGCTGAAAAGGGGACTGGGCAGGTGGGTCATCTTTCCCTGAAGTCTCGCCATCACCGGTCAGATTCTTCTCCGGAGTTAGGCCATTAAGCTGTCCTTCTGAAGTCAAACCACTTCTCTCTGACATCCAGCTGTAGTCCCATCTACCGGGTGGTATGGCGTTTTTATAGACACAGGATGGGGCAGAGCAGGGCCATGTGTAGTTTAGGAAAAGGCAACATTGAGCAGGAAAACAGGGATAGAAGTTAGCATTTTGGGCCATGGTTTCAAGCTTTTTGGCTCGATAGTGGGGTTTCGCCAGGGACCCTCCTTTTTCTGGGTAGAATTTCTCTGTCCCCTGTCCCTCCAAAAGGAAGCATAAGTTGGGGTTTTCTTTGTTCCTGGCTTGTGTGCCAGTTTCTCGAACAATATTCTGACCTCTTTCTGCCCACAATGACCTGGTTGAAGTGCTTTAATTCTTTAAAAACCATCGAAACACCAATCAAATTATGTTTGTTGAAAGCAGACATCTGCATTAGTCCATTCTTGCACTGCTATAAAAGAACTACCTGAGACTAGGTAATTTATAAAAAGAAAAAGAGGTTTAATTGACTCACGGTTCCGCAGGCTGTATAGGAAACACGGCTGGGGAGGCGTCAGGAAACTTATACAATCATCGTGGAAGCGGAAGGGGAAGCAGGCACGCCTTACTTGGCCAGAGCAGGAGAGAGAGAGAGTGAAGGGGGATGTGCTACACACTTTTAAACAGCCATAACTCATGAGAACTCACTCACTATCAGGAGAACAGCGAGGAGGAAGTCTGCAGTCATGATCCAGTCACCTCCTACTAGGCCCCTCTTCCGACATTGAGGATTACAATTCAACATGAGATTTGGGTGGGAACACAAATCCAAACCATATTAGCATTTAAATACATACCTTAAAATAGACTTTCAGTACAATTGACTTGTGAGCAAGACTTTGAACTGCACGGGTCCACTTATATGTGACTTTTCTTCTGCCTTTGCCACCCCTGAAACAGCAAGACCAAGACCAACCCCTCCTCTTCCTCCTCCTCCTCAGTCTACTCAACATGAAGATAGTAGGGTGAAGACTTTTGATAATCCATTTCCACTTAATTAATAGTAAATATACTTTTTTCTTTGTGATTTTCTTAACATTTTCTTTCTTCTAGCTTACTTTATTGTAAGAATGTAGTATATCAAATATATATATCATACAAGATATATGTTAATCAACTGTTTATGTAATGGTAAAGTTTCTGGCCAACGGTAGCTAAATAGTAGTTAAGTTTTGGGAAGTCAAAACATATACAAAAGTTTTCGATTGTGTCAGGGATTTGCACCCCTAAGCCCTGTGTTGTTGAAGGGTTAACTGTACTTTAAAAAGTTATACCAGCCACTAATTTTTGGAGAGTCACTTGCTCTTGGAAAGTCATGTTAAAACTCTGAGTTCACTTTCCAGTAAAATGCATAAATATCCAGCCTTATAAAATGTGTTATATGATTTAAAGAAGCCCACGCATCTCCTGCATCCATCCCTGAATCCTCCAGAGAACCATGAACCCCATGTTATGAAAGCTTACACTATCTTTTGTGCTTTAAAATAAAAATTTACATATATATTCTCTAATGAGACTGGAACTGGGGAAGAACATATAGAGGGACTGTCTCTTGAGAGGTTTCTGCTCGGTAAGGTTCAAGCCTTCTACCTTTGGTGGCACGAGTCAGGTGTAATCCACTCACAGACATGCAGACAGGTTTCTGCCAGATAGTCATCAGTTCAATGGAAAGTTATTTTTTGTTCAACTAGAAACAGTTCTGTTGCCAAAACATTCAATTTCAAGACAGGAAGAAATCATCAATTTCACTGGTCTCCAAACTTTTAAAATCACACCCATCAGTAAAACATTTTGATCAAATGTTGCCAATAAATATATATTTATTTACACCAGGCTGGGTGTGGTGGCTCATACCTGTAATCTCAGCACTTTGGAAGGCCAAGGCAGGAGGATAGCTTGAGGCCAGGAGTTCACGACCCACCTGGTCAACATGGCGAAATCCTGTCTCTACAAGAAATACAAAAACTAGCCGAGTGTGGTGGCATGTGCCTGTAGTCCCAGCTACTCAGGAGGCTGAGGTGGGAGGATCGCTTGAGTCCAGGAGGTCAAGACTGCAGTGAGCCATGATCACACTACTGCACTCCAGCTTGGGTGACAGAGCAAGACCCTGTCTCAAAAAATAAATAAAATAAAACTGATACCCAGGTGTTCCTGTCGTTTTGTGCAAAATTAGAAAAGCATGATTTCAATCTTACTTTTAGGTTTAAATAGATATCGATAGAAGTTTTAATATTTTCTTCACCCAGTTTAGTGGATTGTCTTGTGCACTCCCTAAGGTGCATGGATTCCTTTCTGGCTACCACTGCACTAGGTAAAAATTGGAGCTGGGTAGATGCAGGTGCATTAATAAAACAGAGCCCTTGTGCTATGAAGGTGCCCTACAAGGTACCTATCATATCCAAGGGAGAAACTAAGTGAAAGTATCACAGCTCATTTTTCACTTAATTTCCAAAGAAAGCCAACTATTGCTACAGACTTATTTCATTAAGTACATTGCTTAGCAAGTCCATTAGCACTTACTGTATACCAGGCACTGTTTTAATAGCTTTACAAATACTGGCTCATTGAACTCTTTTAATAACCTTATAAAGTAAATGCTATTATTTTCCTAATAACATAATAACATACTAATAATTTTCAATGATGTTCTCAAGTTCATTGAGTCAATGCCATGGTTCTTGAGGCTTGAATATTTGCCTGGAGAAATAGAGATAGAAGCAGAATGGCTGCTGGTTGATGACAGCAGCTGGTTGCAGGGGTACCAGGAGGCCAACCCCCGCTTGATGGCTGGTTTCCTGCACCTTTGTAGCTCTCTGTCAGTTGCATCATGGGGTGCAATCATATGCTAGAACCTAGGGACCAGGCGTAGTCCATGTCAGCAACCTTTGCAGTTGCTTTTTCTTGACTATCAAGGCAGCAACAGCTCCACTTTCCTGGGAGGAATCTGTGCTAAAGTTATTCTTCACTTTGAAGTGTTTAAGTGTGATTTTAAAACAAGGGCTTGATTTCATCTAAACTTTAGTGCAAGAGTCACTGGTAAAAGCTGTTTCTTTTATTTATTTATTTTTTTAGGAGGCTTTTCTTGAATATAAAAAGATGTTAAAGGAAGAGAAGATAAGAGTAATGGAACCCAGTTGAACAATTCTCATTCTCAAAACCTCTCCCACTGTCACCTCACACGGTTGCCTGAACAGAGGCCATGGCTTCTTATTCTTCCTTCATTTCCCAAACGCCTAGAAACATTCATTTCTAACTCCAGTTGATAGAATCAGTGGCACTAGAAGGCTAGATGTCAGTGGATGGGCTCTGCATACTTTGGTATCCTGAAATTGCTTTTCTCTTTGGCATTTATTCATGTAGCAAAGTCAGCTCTGTTTGTATATCCTAAGTTTTTAGCACCCCTGTTTCAAATGGCATGCTGAGAGAATTAGTCAACGTGCTGAGATCCTTTTAGTTATTTGAAGGGGATAAGTGACTGTCTCTCTTATTTTATTTTTCTTCATACCCCCATAATAGCTATAATATCAGGAAACATACATGTGTGTGTGTGTGTTAGTCTACCCAGAAAAGCAAAGACTTAGTTTTAGTCACTGGTATGTCTCCCAGATCCTAAAAATGTTTCTGGCACAGAAATGTCCTCAATAAATATTTGTCACAAGAATGGATGGATAAATTAACTTAATAACTGTGAAGCATGTTGATTGTGATCAACACTGTCTTCCCAGGTGTGCTTTATGGAAAAGCAAACCCTTCCCCTCAAAGGATTTGACCGAAATCATGTGAGGAAAGCACTGCTGCCTTCACTATGATGTATATGAAGAAAAATATGAAATACAAGCCATGCTTATGGTGATGTGTTTTCCCTTCCAAAATATAGAGGCTCATTGGAAATCTATCAGGAGAGCTTGAATGGCATACACAAGCAGTTCTTCTGGCCTCTATTAAGTAGCAATATTTAGATGCTGAGAACCAAGAATTGAAAAATATATAAAGTCAAAGGTAAATAAAGATTGAAGCAGACTAGTTTAACTTACTCTTCAGGAATGAATTTTAAAGAAATCATTTGACTGGTTTACATCATATTGTGTATTAATAGTGTATATATTTTTAGTCTCTTGTAAAAGGTTGTTGTTTTGATTTGTGTCAATAGGCTTGACATATAGAGAAATGTTTGTACTTTTCAGATAGGTTCTCTTTGATTTCTTAAGTGTTTTTTTGAGCTCTTAATTACATGGATAGGAGATAGGTTGCCTCAATATTTTTATTCAATAAATCTCTTGTCCTGAAGGAAGAAAATTGATTTGTAGGAAATTTACAATGTGCTATTGATGAAGAGTAACTATAAAATGAACTTATGTATTTGACAGTTAAAGGGAAAGTAATACCAGCTGTGTAACCTCATGAGAGATTGATCCTTGCCATTTTCATTATACAAATTAACAATATAATCCTCTCTTCCTTCAAATATGATGCCATTTACCTATTTTATTTTCTTAAAGCTTTCCATATTCAAATTACCCAAACAATGTCGATATTTTATGCAAAATAAATAACTTTTGAATGTTTAAAAGAGAATAGCAAAGTTATAAAGAGATTTTGAGTATTCACAGATTTACTTCCTTTTTTATCAAAGCCTATGATTTGGAGGATTTTTTTTATTCTAGAAGCCAATGTGAGTAGATTTCAGATCTTGGAATTTAATAGCTGCACAAATCACTTATTTTCTAAGTTTTCATAATTGTAAGCCGTGTTGCTACCTGAGGCAGAACAGGCATGACAGTAAATTACTGAAATACTTTCCCCACAGATGCTGGTAGCAAAAATAGGATGGAATGAAATCTAGTTTTTATAATATAGATCAGTTAATTTAGCCTAGTGGTGAAAAACAGAAGGTGTAATATCTAGGGATCATGTATTAATTATTACTGCATAACAAACTCCAATGCTTACTGGCTTAAACAATTATTTATTAGAACTTACACATTTGTGGATTGACTGGAGATCAGCTGGTCTAGTGGGGCTTGGTTGTTCTCCACTGAGCATAGCTGATTGTGGCTGGGCTCCTTCCTGTGGTCTGGGGATTGGCTAACAGTTCTACTCTGGGGCAGGCTTGGTAGGCAGCTCGGCCCCACGTGTCTCTCATTCCTCCTGGGGCTGGTGGACTGGCTTACGCTTGTCTTTCTCATGATGCTGGAAGCAGAACTCAAGTCCTTTGATGCCTAATCAGGAACTGGCCCCCTGTCACTTCTGCCTCCGTCTGTTGCCCAAAGCAAGTCACAAGCCCAACTCACAATGCAGGGGTAAGGAAAATCGATTATGCTTTTTTTTTTTTTTTTTTTTTTGTCTCTTATAAAAGGCTTTTTTTTCTACACAGGCTAGCAGAGAAGAAAATTGGGTTGCTGTATTCCCACACACATAGCTTTTTTGTTTTCCAATTATTTGTCCCTGGTGTTTAATGACATCTGCCCTTTCCATCCTATCAGGTATTGAATTTAAGGTACATAATCTATAATAACTATTACATATATTCTTCTTTTCACAAAGATTTTACCATGTGACTTTTACCAAAAATAAATGTGTGATTTTTTTGGCAAAAAGAAAAAAAAAAAGATAACAAAATATGTCTAAAGGGTCAATTCCTTCACATCCATATCCCTTATTTATCTAACAAAACACCTTGGTTCCTTTTCCTTCCTTAGCACTTCCCCTTTTGTTCCCAGTGTAGAAAGGCCATATAACCACTTTTCTCCTTGGAGTGATTTTTCCTTTCACAAGATTTTCATGACAATGGTTGCTGTTCAGAACTTCTGAAGACCAAGTTAGCACAAATGAAAAATGGTGTGAACTGTGTTTCATTTTGTTCCTTTTTTTTAAAGTAAAAGAAAGACTATCTAGTCATTGTTCATATGCCTACTATTGTCTCCTGGACTTTTAGATTAGAAAGAGTTACAGCATTTTCATGCTGTAACTCTATAGTTTAAATAGAAAGCTTTATTCTTTAAGCCTCTCAGTATTTGTTGATACAATATCATGATATAGTTATTGTTTCCACTTATTTTATGAAAACAAATTCTATCAAAAAGCAGAAGACTCTCTGGGAGTCAATGTATGTATCAAAGAATTAGTGATAGAATAATATAATATTTACAAACACTTGGTGAATTATTTAGCTGTCATTTATTCAGTTCTATGAGAAGCAAATCATTTGCCTTCCATATAGAAGATTATTTCTAAGGGCACTGCATAACTGAAAGGAGAAAACCATTTAAAAAAACGGTGAGGTACATTATTGTAGTTATCAAAGACTACATTTTCAGCCATATCAGTCATGTAGTTAAGAGTAATGTGGCCTCGTAAAATGAGTTAGGGAGGATTCCCTCTTTTTCTATTGATTGGAATAGTTTCAGAAGGAATGGTACCAGCTCCTCCTTGTACCTCTGGTAGAATTCGGCTGTGAATCCGTCTGGTCCTGGACTTTTTTTGGTCGGTAGGCTATTAATTATTGCCTCAACTTCAAAGCCTGCTATTGGTCTATTCAGGGATTCAACTTCTTCCTGGTTTAGTCTTGGAAGAGTGTAAGTGTCCAGGAAATTATCCGTTTCTTCTAGGTTTTCTAGTTTGTTTGCGTAAAGGTGTTTATAGTATTCTCTGATGGTAGTTTTATTTCTGTGGGGTTGGGGGTAATATCTCCTTTATCATTTTTTATTGCATCTATTTGATTCTTCTCTCTTTTCTTCTTTATTAGTCTTGCTAGCAGTCTATCAATTTTGTTGATCTTTTCAAAAAACCAGCTCCTGGATTCATTGATTTTTTTGAAGGGTTTTTTGTGTCTCTATCTCCTTCAGTTCTGCTCTGATCTTAGTTATTTCTTGCCTTCTGCTAGCTTTTGAATGTGTTTGCTCTTGCTTCTCCAGTTCTTTTAATTGTGATGTTAGCGTGTCAATTTTAGGTCTTTCCAGCTTTCTCTTGTGGGCATTTAGTGCTATAAATTTCCCTC
>NW_016804580.1:4760205-4840450 GCF_001698545.2 Rhinopithecus bieti | reverse complement strand
CTCATCATCACTTGCCATCAGAGAAATGCAAATCAAAATCACAATGAGATACCATCTCACACCCGTTAGAATGGCAATCATTAAAAAATCAGGAAACAACAGATGCTGGAGAGGATGTGGAGAAATAGGAACACTTTTACACTGTTGGTGGAACTGTAAACTAGTTCAACCATTGTGGAAAATAGTGTGGCGATTCCTCAAGGATCTAGAACTAGAAATACCATTTGACCCAGCCATCCCATTATTGGGTATATACCCAAAGGATTATAAGTCATGCTGCTATAAAGACACATGCACGCGTGTGTTTATTGTGGCACTATTCACAATAGCAAAGACTTGGAATCAACCCAAATGTCCATCAGTGACAGACTGGGTTAAGAAAATGTGGCACATATACACCATGTAATACTATGCAGCCATAAAAAAACGATGAGTTCGTGTCCTTTGTAGGGACACGGATGCAGCTGGAAACCATCATTCTCAGCAAACTATTGCAAGAACAGAAAACCAAATAGTGCATGTTCTCACGCATAGGTGGGAATTGAACAATGAGATCACTTGGACACAGGAAGAGAAACATCACACACTGGGTCCTATTGTGGGGTGGGGGTAGAGGGGAGGGATAGCATTAGGAGATATACCTAATGTAAATGACGAGTTGATGGGTGCAGCACACCAACATGACACACGTATACATATGTAACAAACCTGCACGTTGTGCACACGTACCCTAGAACTTAAAGTATAATTAAAAAAAACAAACAAACAAACAAAAAAAAGAGTAATGTGGCTGGGTGCGGTGGCTTACACCTGTAATCTCAGCACTTTAAGAGGCAGAGGCGGATGGATCACTTGAGGTCAGGAGTTTGAGTCCAGCCTGTCCAACATGAAGAAACCCCATCTCTACTAAAAATATAAAAATTAGCCAGGTGTGGTTGTGGGTGCCTGTAATCCCACTTACTTGGAGACTGAGGCACGAGAATCGCTTGAACTCAGAAGGCAGAGGTTGCAGCGAACCAAGATTTCCACTGCACTCCAGCCTGGGCAACCCAATGGGACTCTGGTAAAAAAAATAAAAAATAAAAATAAAAATAATAATAATTTGACGAGTATAATTTCTGAACCGGTTTGCAAAAAAAGAAACAGGGAGAAAATTGTGTTAATTGATCTTGAAGACAATTCTTCTAAACTTGACCACAAGGCTTTGGTGTTTTTCTAAGAAGAGTGTATAGTACTCCAAATTGTTCAAAGCAGTTAATTCTCCTAAGACATATGATTGTTTTCTGAATGTGAATCAGTTTCCAATTTCTTTTTTTCCCCAGTTTTAGAATTAGATTGTTATGATTAGCTTATAGTCAGTATTTTTCACTTTTAAAATACATAGTATTTCATTTTATGGAAACATATTTCAATATTGCTCTTGTTCTACAATCTTTTTCTAGATCTGGCTGGAATGGCTAGCCTCAGGATTACCTGATGAGATTGGCTATGTAGTTTGATTCCACCACATAGTTTGTACCTAGCTCTTCCCTTCCCTCTTTGATCACAGTGGTTGTTATTTTACCCGCAGTAATTAATTGCTCTGGCATGAATTCCGAATTGGTCACCTTTAGTATGCTTTGAAGGTGTGACATATCAAACCAGTAACATGAGTGTCGATTACGTTCAGATAACTTTACTGCAGTGGTAGAACTGCAGTAAAGAGAATTTGTGGGTAAGCAAGAAGGTTAGATTAGCAAAGAAGATTTTTGAAAGCGGTAAAAATGTGGGGCAAAGCTAGCTTTCTTTACAGTTTCACCTACAGCTAAAATAACTTATGAGGGGAATGAAGTTATCCCTGATAACAAAACAGAAACCTTGCCACAAAGCACCAACTAAGGCCCTGGGGATCCTTGCTTGGCCCAAGGGTCACCTCTGATGAATCTTCTGCTCCACTTTTTGCCTGCAAAGTTGGTCCTAGATCTAAGGGCCTGATTATCAATAATTGGGCACATCATTCAAGGGCATCATCTTTATTTCTGAAGTTGCATTTGGTGAAATGTATTGTTCTTTATTTATTCAGATAAATTGTGGAGCAAAAGGCTAAATGATTTGTTTTCGTTTCAGAAGCCCATGTTATTACATAGGCACTTACTCTTTGGAAGTTTGTTAAATGTCATTCCCAAAATAGTTATTTCAGGCCAGGTGTGGCAGCTCATGCCTGTAATCCCAGCACTTTGGGAGGCCAAGGCAGGAAGATTGCTTGAGATCAGGAATTCGAGACCAACCTGGGCAAAATAGATCTTGTTTCTAATTTAAAAATACACATAAAGTAAATAAAATAGTTATTTCACATGGTTGTATCTATGTGTTTATGAGTTTGTTTTCCATGTGAGACTGTAAACTTCCTGGGAGACAGGGACAATGTTTTTTTTGTCCTCTTTGTAACCCTGCCTGGCTCATAGCAGGAGCTCAGAATATGACTGCTAAAGATGGAAGGTTTGAATGAACAATGTTAGCAGGTTTGGTGGGCATCTCAAGATGCTACCATATATTATCAGTATTAATTTCTGATTGCTGTTCCGATTGCTGTTGTAACAAATTACCCCAAATTTAGTGGGCTTGATTTTAGCTCATTGAAACCCAATTGAAAACTGTCTTATTTAAAGCTATCCTATAGTTTGTATTTAAACTATTTTATAGTTTTTGATTGGGTCCCAATGAGCTAAAGTCAAGTTGTCAGTAGGATTTTTTTCCTTATGGAGGCTCTAGAAGACAATCTTTCCTTGCCTTTCCCAGCTTTTAGAAGAAATCTGCATCCCTTGGCATATGGCCCTTTCCTGTAACTTCAGAGCCAACCACGTGGCATCCTCAAATATCCCTCTGATTCCGACTCATCCACCGTCCTCTTCTATTTACAAATACCCTTGTGACTGACTATATTCGACCAGAATAATCCCCTCTACTCAGTGTCAGCCAGTGAGCAATCTCAACCCCACTACAACTTAAATTCTTCTTTGTCATGTCACCTATTTACAGATTTCAAGGATTAGGACACAATCTGAGGGGGCTGTTATTCTGCCTACCACATTGTACCAACAGCACTTTTTAATAAAAGGGTTTTCCATATGTACTGGATGACTGCATCTTTTTTTCCATTTTACCATAAACCATGTAGAAGTACACAAATGGCACATAATTATTTTGAGAATAAGAGCCTCAGTATATAAATGAATCCCACCCAGCTTTCTTTCAGGCAAATTGTTTCCATCTGCTTTATGTCTGTATAAATCATAAGGACCTGGCTGGATGTGGTGGCTCATGCCTCTAATCCCAGCACTTTGGGAGGTCAAGGCAGGCAGTCCACTTGAGGTCAGGAGCTTGAGACCAGCCTGGCTAACATGGTGAAACCCTGTCTTTACCAAAAATACAAAAATTAACCAAGCATCATGGCTGGCACTTGAAATCGCAGCTATCTGGGAGGCTGAGGCAGGAGAATCACTTGAATCCAGGAGGCAGACGTTGCAGTAAGCCAAGATCATGGCACTGCACTCCAAACTGAGACTTCTTCTCAGAGAAGGAAAAAAAAAAAAAAAAAAGGACTGCAGGAAGAGCTCAGAAATCTGATGCAAATGAGAAAGCCCCGTTTAAAGCAAGGGTGAGCTTTGAAACTAAACCACAATTGTGTTTCAATAATAGCCCATTAACAAAGGTTAATTTTACTTAAATCCCAGAACATTTTGATTTCTAGAATGAACTTCAAACAATTAGAATCTGTGGGGTAAACTTTTCAAACAAAATCCGAACATACTGTTCTGAGTAATACTATAAAAATATTTTGTAATTTAACATCAATTTTTTAAAGTAAAAAATCAATAAGAAACATATTTGAGCAAATAATAAGCAAACTGATAAATTTTGAATTTACCAGAGAAAACCAGAACACTCAATTTTAGCTTTTAAACTAATGAATACTAAAATTGAGACCATTTCTCTGCAGAATGAACTTTGTTTTTCTTCTGTGGGAAATGGAAAGGGTACTAATTAGGAATATGAAACATTATCGTATAATGAAGTTGCTGAATTGCTCCAAATTTGTCCTGAGTTTTCTTAGCTTCAGGGCTGTGTTGGTAATTTTATTCTCTATCTTTTGTCCAGGAATCAGCTGCCATCTGCCTCAGAGTAAGTTTACCTAAACTGGCACTTTTGCTACCATTCTAATGGTTTATTTATTTAACTAATGGATTCTGTCCTCATTAGAGGCTGTTATATTAAAATTGTGATTCTGAGTCCAGAAAGAAATATATTGTATTCCAAAAATGTTAAGACTATCTTTTGGGTCTTTTTAGACTGCCGTCTTTCTACATTTATATAAACAAAATTAAATATCACAAGTTAAGAGAGAAAACCCTTAATGTAAACCTCTTCTATTCTATTTTGAATTTTAAAAAGACGAAAATTAGGGGAAAGAAAGGAAATTTAGCCTATGCTCTCCTGGCCAAGTCTGAGTTCTACAAATATTCTCATAAAATAATTCCTGATCGCAACCTACATTCCCCTACCCAACTATTGAATATCAAAGCTGTATCTCTTGGATTCTTCCCTGAGAGTCAAAGACAAGATATTAGCAGTACCTGCCCAGTGGGGGTGTTCTCTACTTCTAAATGACTTGTGTCATGTGAGGCTCCTTCTAGAGTAAACTCTGTGCATGGGTTTGCATCTTCCTGGATTTTATGTTGAGAATGTGAGTTTGACTTGGTTCTGACATTATTTCCTATTTTCTCCTAAAATTGGGTCATTTTCAGATTTAGACCTGGTGATTAGACCCTGACTTCCTATCTAAATCCTGATGGCTTTCTTTCTGAGGGGACCTCAGCCTCTAACCTCCTCTGCTCTCACTGCATCCCTTCAGGGCAGTTTCTCCTTTGGAAAATTAAAGAGTGATCTGTCTGATGCTGAGCACTAAGATTTCCCAGGGACTCCTATCCTTCTTTTTGTCTTCCTCCCTGGATAAGGTGCAAGAGAATTCCTTCTCCTGGATGGTGGAAGAGGGGAGAGGCCACGTGAGTAAAGAGAGGACAACCCTGGGCATAATTAAGGTTTACTTCAAATCACTTTCTTAACCAACAGACTTGCTGCCAACATTAGAAATTCACTGACTAAACATTTCTTCTGGCTTAAGAGTGGGAGGGAGTAGGGAAGGAGCTATGCTAAATTCCAGCTCCATTTCCAGCATCTACATTCTCCATTGCCCGCCAGTCCCCAGTGAAAGCAAATGCTTTAAATACTTCCGGTTCATAAGGCACAGGTTAAGTCTTCTGAGAAGCAAAAGGCTTCTCAAATAACAAGCAATCATTCAGCATATCCACACTATTTAGAACAACAGAATGATATGATAGTTGATTTTTAGCATTTTGCTTATATTGGGACTTGTTCTCCCTTTAAATGAAATGTCACTAATCCAGTTTAATTACTCCCAGTAGTGTTACAGGAAAATGCAGCAAAGAGAATGTGACTCTGTGACCCATTTTTTAGACCTGTTGTTTGTGTTTCATATAGGCAAGAGATTTGATTTCTCATTTTGGTACCCTTTTAGCATGATTTCATTCATTATTTTATTTTCTTAGCTAATATAACTGAAGCACCCAATACAGAAGTGCCAAAAACATATCTTAAACTTCTTTTTTCAAAGCATTATTGAAGTTTAAGTGACATGAAATACAATTTCATAAAAGTCGATATGTGTATAAACCCATAAGACCATATCCACAGTCAAGATAATCAACATTTTTTACTCTAGGCTGTGTTCAGAATGCTCAGAGAACATTAGTCAAAACAAATGGGGTCCAAAGCTTCCCAGTTCTGAAGTACGGCTCAGACTACAGCAGAAAGCCTTGGCCGGTGGCGACAGTGTACGCTTTTGGCACTTTTTGGAGGAAGCAGCTGTGAACTATTATTGGCAACTCCTGGTCTCAGGTATCCTGAGAAGTTTTCCACTTTGTAAAGATAAAGAAACTGAAATGGGAGTACAGAAGTCTTTTATTCAAATCTTCACTATTTAATGGGAGTCACTTCAACTCAGACAACTAAAATGAAGAGTAAACTCAAGCCCACTGTGTATTCTCTGCTTTGGTTGATGTGTTCCTGGGTTCCACAGATGTGGGCAGAGCATCTGCCTGGGCCCAGAACCAGAGAAGGCCATGGAGACACAGGTATGGTGAAGCACAGATGGGGCCAGAAGCCTCAAGTGAGTTCTGGCTCTTCCCATTGTCTCACTAGATTTGGAATAAACATGATGTACAGTGAAATCTGACCCACTCGCCTCCCCAGGCTCACCTCCCACCACCACCCTCTCTGGTATCCAGCTCACAGCCTCCTTCGGCTCCTAGAAAGTGCCAAGGGTTCTTGCTCCACAACTCATTCCTGCCCACTGTCTCCTGTAATGCATTCCCCTCCCTTCTTAACTTGGCTCACTCTTATTCAGTCTTCAGCTCTCCCTGAAACATCATGTGTTCAAGAGGCCTTTCCTCATTCCCCATGTGAAATTTAGCTTCACTGCTGTCTCTTCTCATAGCATCACTTACCTTTCTATACTTGGACTTGGAGTTTCTGCCTACATATGTGTATAATTCTTTGTTTTCCGCCTACTTCCACTCTTCCTTTGTTCAACCACTCACCTAGCCACCCTCAACGCAAGAACCCTCGCCTTGAGAACCAGGCGAGTTTGGTTTACTGTACTAGTCTGTTCTCACACTGATAATAAGACATACTGGAGGCTGGGTAATTTATGAAGGAAAGAGGTTTAATGGACTCACAATTCCACATGGCTGAGGAGGCCTTACAATCATGGCAGAAGGTGAAAGAGGAGCAAAGTCATGTCTTACATGGCAGCAGGCAAGAGATCATGTGCAGGAGAACTCTGCTTTATAAAACCATAAGATCTCATGAGACTTATTCATTGTCATGAGAACAGCATGGGAAAAACCTGCCCCCATGATTGATTTACCTCCCACCGGTCCCACACACAACATGGGATTATTACAATTCAAGATAAGATTTGGGTACGGACACATAGCCAAACCATATTACTCACCATTGTGTCATTAGCACTGGCTGATGTGTCTGACTCATAATAAGTGCTCAGCAATGTTCCTTTGCTCCTTCTGGTCTTGTCTTACATTCTCTGTCCCTTACAATCCATTCTCCATTCATTCACCCAATGCAACAGAGTTAGGACTCTAAGATATGCAGTTGATCTCTCATTTGCACACTCAAAAGCTTGGAATAACTTCTAATGGCCTAGAGAGTAAAATCTGAATTATAGTGGAGCAGGGTGTTTAAAACTTCACAATCTGAACTGGGGAGTTTTATTATTAAATATGTTTATTAAGCATACACTCTGCACCAGGCACTGTGTAATCCCTAGGAATTCATCAGCAGACAAAGATTCCTGCTTTGGGTAGGTGGAGATAGAAGAAATAAATACTTTTTATGGAGTGGCAGAAGGAGATACATGCTGTGGCAGTAAGGAAAAGTTGAGCGGGAAAGTTGAGTACGGTGTGGGTGAAGGGGGATGTTAAGGGGTTCATGGAAGATTGTAATTTTAAATAGGATGGCCAATATAGGTCTAATTGAGGGGATGTTTGAGCAAAACTTGAGAAAAAAAGTAAGGGAGTTCTCTGATTTCTATGGAATGGCTTCTGGGAAGAGAAAACAGCCAGTGCAAACACTCTAAGGTAGGAGTGTGCCTGGTGTGTTGGAAGAACACCAAGAAGGTCAACGTGGCCTGAGCAGAGTGAATGAATGGGTGTGGATTAGGGAATAAGGCCAGAAAGGCTATAAGAATCAGATAAGACTGCCAGCCATTGTAACAACTTAGACCATCACTTTGAAGAGTATGGGGAACCATTGCAGAATATTTAGCAGAGAAATGATGTAGTCTGATTTAAGTTTTAAATGCATTCTTCTAACCACTCTGTTGAGTTCCTCTGCAGATAATTGGTGAACTAAGATGAAATAGGGAGGCAAGTCCATGGCCGCTGCAGTAATCTAGGAGGCTTGGACCATGATAGGAAGTGTGGTGATGTGCCTGGGTGCTGTTCATTTCTCACCATGGTCAGCCTGCATATACATGGGCAGAGCAGCTTTTTATTTGGTGAAAAGCCACAGGTCAAAGAGTACAGACACTGGCAGATGGAAGGTGGACTAAAGGGGAAAGGCCCAAGGAACATGAGCAGGGCATTTAAACAACATCTACATTGAGGTGTCCTGAAATAAAGAAAGCATCCAGTAAAGAAAGCATGTTCTAGAGGAGTAGAACAGTGGATGGACTAGTGCAAGATGGAAACATTGCTGAGCCAGTTAAGGTTCAGAGACATGAGAGTAAAGTCCGTTAGTGTGGCTATGAGCTTTGCCAGAGCCAAGTTCAACTGCATGAGTGTGGCATGGACTGGGCAGGGAATTGACAGAATGTGCAGCAGTAGTGATTACAGTAATTGCCTATGAAACTGAACCCAAGTAAGATGAAGAGAGATGACATCAGAAGGACAAGAGAGAATGGGAGATGATAGGATCAATGGAAAGCTCTTAGGAGTCACAGGACTGAAGGGAACTGAGGTGCCAGGAGGGGTGAGCTGAGAAGGTACAAGTGTTGGTCAGGGTAGAGTATGTGAAATCGAGTTTAGGGATGGGTGGAGACTATTGAATAAATTTTAGAGTATGATCATGAGAATGAGGAGTAGAGGGAATGCGGAGGACAGATCACTGGCAGAGAAGAGTTCAAGGAACAGAGAAGACTGAATGTTAGGAGGATCATCTATGAGAACATTGGAATTTCCAAGAATGAAGCTATTCTTGTGATATTATAGAGTGACAATGAGCCAGATGCTAAAATCATCAAGAAATGAGGGGAAATGTTCTGGGGTGAGCAGTAGAGTAGTGGGTGATATAATTTAAAGACTCTAGAGCCAGAGCTAGATTGTTAGCTTAATTTCTTACCATTCTTCCCCATCCAAACTATAACCATGAATAAAAACAGACATCTTTTGAGAGTTTACCGTGAGGCAGGCTCCCCTGTGCCACCAAGTACTTTACATGAATGACCTCAATCCTCTTAACAACCTAAGAAATAAGTATTATTATTATTATCATTTTGATCTTACACTTAAGGGTACCAAATAAAGGAGTGGCTAGGTAACTTCCCAGTGTCACACAACTACAGTAATGAAGAGAGCCAAGATTCAAATCTAGGCATGGCTCCACTGACCACACTCTTAGCTGCTACACTTTAATGCCTTTCTCATCTAAGACTAAGACTATGGTAAACAGGACCATGAGAACAAGTCATAGGCTGGATAATACATCAAAATTAAAGTTGATGTTCTCTAGGGCAGTGCTACCCAAGTGTAATCCATGGACCAATAGCATCAGCATCACCTAGAAACTATCCAGAAATGCAAATTCTCACCCCCCACAGCAGACCCCAGGAATTAGAATCCCAGGAGCAGGAATCTCCGTTGTAGCAAATCCCACCAGGTGATTCTAATGCATTCTAAATGAGAAGGCCTGTAGGAACTCTTCACAAGTCTGACACCTTGAGTATGGATATGACATAACATTAAATTCAAAGCACCCATGACCTCCTTGCCATTTTATCTCTTTTGTTATCTGATCTGACGCAGATTTTTAGAAATCAAACCAGTCATCTTTCTGTGCACAGTTAGACTTCTTAATCCACATTATGCTATTAATGAAGACTGAATATAGGAAAGAAGAAAATGTGTATGAGACAGATGAGGAGTTTGACCTCAGATGTGATAAATGAGAGACATCTTCAGAATCCTGGGTAATTATGTAGGAATCAGTCAGAAATAGAGGTCCCTGGTTTGGTAGTAAGGTTAGGTCTTTGAAAATAGATTTAGGAATCATGAGCCCACACTAACTGAAGCTGTGATTTCAGGTAAGATCATCTAGGGAGAAACCAGAGAGAAAGAACAGAAAAAAATGAGGCCAATAGAGCAGGGAACACTAACATTCGAGAGGTGGGCTGACAGGGAGCAGACTGCAAATATCTGAGAAGAAATGACATAGGATATAGGAGAAGAAAAAAGTGTTGTTTTAGAACTCAAAAGAAGAGAGTTTCAAGGAGGAAGGTATGGATAACAACGGTAAGACTCAGAGAGATCAGTGGACTGAAAACTGAAAACAGATTTGATGGTGTTTGGTGGTAACATTTATCAGAATGTAGAAAGCATTGCAATAGGTTGAGGAGTTAATAAAATATGAAAGTATGTCTTCAACAGTTTTTCAGGAACTGCAGTGGCAAAGGGAAAAAGGTGAGTACAGTGCTGGTCTGAGAAGGAGAAGGATGAAGGGAGACATTTTTAAGTAAAGTAAGCTGGAAAATGCTTATAGGTTGAAAGAAGGAGACAGAGGAGAGAGATGGAGTAAGGATGTAGGAAACAAGATTTATAATTTTTTGAGACTTAATCTTATAAAATTCTGAGCATTTTCTGTTCACTGGACCCATAAGAAATATTTAATAGATGAATGAAACAATGGTTGGGATACAGTACACTTCAGAAAGAAAAGGAATGGCTCTTCTGTTGAGAAAGGTTCTAGTTCCCTTCAAGATGTACCCACTTCTCCAACCATTGTGCACCTGTTCACCCCAAGAGCTCCACACCCTTCCCAAAATATGTTGTGCCTTCACTATCTCTTCACATTTGTCTTTACGGTTTTACTGCTTTCTGACGTGTCCTTTCACCCACTCATCCTGCAAGAGTTATCAACAATGTCATTTCCATCATGAAGTCTGCTTTTCTGTAAGGCAGAATCCATCACGGCCTCCCAAAGACCACTACAACCTTGTGTTCTTATGCCTTCTGAAGCATTTAGCAAATTCATTACCATCACAGTGTGTGCTTGTCTGAATTCCCCTCATTGGACTGGAAGCAAACCTTGTGTCTGCCTGTATCAAGCTCCTAGAACAGTGCTCAGGACATAGGAGGCAGTGAAAAACCATTTACTAAATCAACTGAGTGAAAAAAACTATTGAATATTGCTTTTCCAAAGCTAGATAAATTTTTACGAAGTTCAATTTTTAAAAATCAGCCTATAGGTTAGTCTCAGGAAATATATAGGCCCATGTGAAGATGTTGAAATGTCAAACCCTAGAGCAATGAGAATTATGGTCACTCGATTAAAGTTACAAAGGGATTTTAATTAGCTCTGCTCTAACATAAGCACAGTGACGAAGTGAGAAAATAGTCCAACACCTCTCAGAAACAGAAATGTGGGACTTGGATAATGTACAGATTGAACAGTTGGAATTTTTCTAAATACATTCATTAACCAAAAAAAAAAACCCCTTTTGTTATTGTTGCCTGATTCCAGGGCAACATTGATTGAGGTACAAGGTGTACCAGCTGCAATACAAACCATGTTGACAGGTACTTATAAACACATTGACACTGAAAGCATCTCCTGATAGCTTATCAAATTAAGACATTTTGTTATTGCTTATGCATCAGATATAATTTTTTTTTTCCTCTCCAACAGCCATTTCCAGTCTCCCTCCCTTGGTAACTGAAAACCAGTTTTTTCCAAACTTTTGCCACCTTACGCTTCATGGGAACTGAGTGTCCTCACAATCCTAGAAAATGAATCTTAATTACCATTAGTCAGTCATGGAAAGTCTATTATTCTATCTAGTGGTTGGCTTACACAAAGGCAAACAACAGAATTCTGCCAGTGAGACAGAAGGAAGTATCTTCTTCTCATTCCTATAAGGAATTTGAGAACAAGGCTTACTTTCTTCCATTCTTTGGACACAGATGCTTGGATCTGTGGTAGCCATATTGTGACAGCTATATTTTAACCAGGAGATGGTAGCCATATTGTGGCCAGGAAGTGACAAGTCTGAGTGCAAAAGCCAATGTAATGACAAAAGAGAAAGGTGGAAAGAACTGAGTCCCTGGTGGTGTATTTGAGCTACTGAATCAACCAACGCTATGAGGGCCTTACTGGTAGACTTTTTTTTTTTTTTTTTAAAGATAATAAATAAAGTTCCTAGATTGGTTCAGTCAGCTGAATTTTGTCCTCTATAACCTTCAGCTGAATGCATTCTAAGTGAAGCTATTGATTTTAAGATTTAAGGAGAGTTTTTCCAGCATTACAGGCTACTTTAACATTATCCTTTACTGTGACTTCTCAAGCTACTGTTAAAAGATGTTGTAAATTCTGTTACTGATTTTTAAAGATGAAAATACCCAGGCTAATAAGCAATTATATCAAGTGCAAATTTCTTTATTCAGTATAGATTTGTTTTTTAAAAATAAGCACTCTTGAGAATTTGACCTGGTTAACATTACATCTCCAAACCACAGACAAGCTTTTTTTATAGCTTTCAGTTCCAGACCTGACCTACTATCAAGATTGATGACAGAGGATTTTTCTAGCATACTCGCTCTGTGGGACACACGAACTGAATAAATTTCCACATTGGCTTTCATTTTGAAATATATTGCAGGAAGAATGCGGCAAGTGTTTTCAGCTATACTTATTTGCATATATTTAACACCCATTTTAGAAAAGATACATTTAGTAATTCCAACTTATTTATGACTGAAAGAATGATGATAGTGAGAATAATTATTCTGACTTTAGTAAATATTTATTGGATACTTGTACCAGGGATTCCCGGGAGGAAGTGTAACATAATGCCAAAAAATAAGACCTTCAGTCTCAAACAGATGTGGATTGTGGCCTTGAAAGGTATTGTGCATTTCCCAAAAAGGAACACTGAAATGGGGGAATGTGTTCCCCACTTGATTCTAAGGGTGAATAGTGGGGATTTCCTTTCCTTTGGAGGAATTTCTCCTGGGAGAAGGTAAAGCTCTTTGCCCACACCCTATTTCTCTCCAGGTAAGTGATTTTCCTGATGTGGGAAGAAGAACTAGGCCGTGCTTGAGTAAGCTGCTCCTACTCTCCTTTTGCTTGGCGAGGGCTCCAAGACTCACTCCATGAGAAGTCCTGTCGGCCGATCACAGCCCCGGAGAGTTTGACCCGAGCTATGGTTGACCAGCAGGATTTCTCACGGAGTGAGTCTGTCCAATTCAATCTAGATTTTATCAGTTATAAAGCTGACCTTTTAACCTTCATAAATCTAACTCCTGCATGCCTCTTTCAGTTGAATCTGAACTCCTGTGAGGGTGGAGCTGTTGTCTCTAGAAGCCCTATGAAACACTAGATTAGATGCCGTGCTGCTTTTTGCACATAGTACCAGGTGGCAGGGTTGCCATGGGAAGGGGGCATATATCGTTCTCATTTTGATTTTTTTTCCCCCTAAAAATGTGTACAAAATCCCTTGTCTCAGTCTCTTGCAACCAATAGTTCTCTTACAAATTGACTCCTGGAAGCCTTACCTTCCTGTTCATTAGGGAGGCTCTGAAATCTGCAACAATGGCAACAAAAGCAATTGCTGCTGTTTTCTGCAACCTCACTAAATGCTGGGTAGGGGTGTCTCACAATTGTATGTGAGATGAAGTGACATGTCAAAGCCAAGCAGAATTCTGCAAAGTTCACACTGCATGTGAAGCTAGTTCTGCGAGTGTTCTGAAAGCAGCACAGGCATAGGAACATTGTTCCACGGAGCCTGGGCAGGAGTGGCAATGTCAATCCCTGTCCTCGGTAGCTGTGACAGCAAGGACATTAACTAATGGGCAAAGAGGGGAAAAATATAAAAATGGAATATTGGAGAACACATATAAAACACCTCACTTACATCCAACAATACTTGGAGGAGAAATTTTAGGAGGTGATTTTGGGTTATGCAATTTAAGAGCTTAGATCAGCACAGATATTAATGTGACCCCAATATGACTCATGGGCTGGAAAGAATAAGAGAGGGTGGACTGCAGTAAAAAGTGTCATGTTGATATGTTGGTGTCATAATGCTGGGTATGAATTCAATTTTGGAACATTATTATGAGTTTTTGTGCTTAGGTTTGAACATAACTTTTATTTATTTCCTATTCTTAGAATTTACCTTAAATTGTACCACTAGAGCATCAGGGCTCTTGCCTCTTGCCTACAGGCAAGTCTTGTAAAAGAATCGTTGGGATCATAGGCCTTGAGAATGGTCCTGACCCAGTTCCTGAAGCCCAGCCTGCCATACATTTTGGAGGGAATGTGGGGTAGGATTCCCAGCTAACCCCAGCACAAGTGCCATCATATCCACCATCACACCCCCTTCATACTCGCATCACATCTGCATCATACCCACATCGTACTCTCATCACACCTGCCATCATACCTTCATCATACTCCCGTCACACCTGCCCTTGTACTGCCATAATACTCCTATTAGATTTACCATATACTCACATCATAATCCCACCACACCTACCATCATATACTCACAATGCTACCATGACATCTGTCATCACACCCACATCAT
Organism: Rhinopithecus bieti; assembly: GCF_001698545.2. Lineage (NCBI taxonomy): Eukaryota > Metazoa > Chordata > Mammalia > Primates > Cercopithecidae > Rhinopithecus > Rhinopithecus bieti. The sequence goes on along the minus strand of NW_016804580.1, from coordinate 4,826,013 downwards.
ACTCTCATTACATCTGCCATTATACCTTCATCATACTCCCATCACACCTGCCATTGTACCACCATAATACGCTCATGCATTTACCATACACCCACACCATAATCCCACTACACCTGCCATCATATACCCACAATGCTACCATGACATCTGTCATCACACCCACATCATACTCACTTCACACCTGCCATTTATACCCACATCATAATCACATGACACCTTGCCATTTACTGACAATCATACTCCCATCACACTTCCATAATAAGCCCCTTACCTAATTGCGCTGCAATTATAACCCACTCATCAAATCACCATCACACTGCCATTGATACAATTCATCGATACTCCCATCATATATGGCCATTTATGGCCCATCATATACATCAAACTGCCATATACCGCTCAGTGTACGCCCTATTAACATCTGCTTCACCACTCCCATTTCACACCTGCATTATACCCACATCATAATCCCTTGCACCTGCCATCACACCCCCACCATACTTTTATCACACTTGCATTATACTCCCATCATAATCACATCATACCTGCCATCATACTTCCATGATACTCCCACTAAACCTGTATTATAACCCCATCATACTCCCATCACACCAGCCATTATACACACATCATAATCCCATCTTATCTGCCGTCACACACTTGTGATGCTCCCATCATACTTACCATCACACCTTCAGTATGATTTTAAGATTATCTCTTTATCAGGGTTTTTATCACCAACTTCTAGGATATTTGAAGCTTAAAAAAACCTCTTTTCCACTTAAAGGTATTGTTGTTTCTTAGGGCTGCCATAACAAAATCCCATAAACTGGATAGCTTAAAACAACAGAAAATTTATTCTCTCACAGTTCTGGAGATAAGCAGTCTTACATAAGAGTGTGCTGTTAGGGTTGCTTCCTTCCCAAGGCTCTGAGGGAGAATCTGTTCTACTCCTCTCTTTCAGCTTCCCGTGGCTGCTGGCAATTCTTGGCTTTTTTTGGCTTGTAGATGTATCACTCCAATCCCTACCTTCATCTTCACATAGCCTCCTTCTCTCTTGTCTCTGTTCTCCTTTTCTCTTCTTCCAAGGATACCTATCATTGGATTTAGTGCTTACCCTCAGTCCAAGATGTTCTCATCTCAAGATTCTTAACAATTATATATGCAGAGACCTAATTTCCAAGTAAGGTCAGATTCACAGTTACTAGGAGTAGGACTTGGACATATCTGTCCTGGGGGCACTATTCAACCTGCTAAAAATGAACAAGTATAATTGATATGTCTCATTTTTCTCTTCAAGTGGTTCAGAGTTGAGTCTACTCGTTGTGTCTCCCATCCTGGTGATTATTTTCTTTTAAACTCTAGTCCAACAGAGCTGATTCACATAAGATGCAAATTGGCATCTCCCAATACATTCTTCTTTGTGCCCAGCTTCTGATGTTCACCGACTGCTCATCAATATTAATCATGACACCTACTATCTCATTCTTCTTAATGTAACTTGTGGCTTGATTCTTTTGGGAGTTCTGAAGAATTGCTAGTAAGTAGCAGATTTCCTGTTTCTAATGGCAGCTAGTAGGTCCAGGGAGCTTAGCTCTTTTGTGAGACTCTCATTTTAGGAATTTACTCAGAGTTTATGCAAGTAAATTCTGTACAAGTTCATGAGGTGTTTACCCTTAGCTCAGGGCCCAAAGTCATTGACAACTGTGTTACCTCAGAATTCTATCAGTTCTCATATTTTCCTAGGGTTCTTCTTTTAGCCAGTAAGATCTCAACTCAGGAATTTAAGTGTGATAAACAGTAATGTTCTTTTAACAAATATTTCTGGCTCTCTTGATGGTATGTGATCGTAGGATTGCATTTCCTAGCCTCCTTGTCCATAGGTGGAGCCATGTAATGTGTTCTGGTCTATAAATGGTCAGCAGCAGTGAGGTTTGTCACTGCCACTTGGGAGTATTTGCCAGTGTAGGACCTTCAGAGTATTCTGACCCTCTACCACAGTGACAAGCAATGTTCAGACGGTGGTTGCGCCATCACTGTAGTTTTGGAGTGAGATCATGAGTGCAAAAACTGGACCCCATCTGAGCTTCTAGCAGGGTCACTCAGAGTTTGGGATTGCATATAGTTTACAAGGAGATTTAATAACCCCAAACTCTCTGTCATATTGTCCCCATAGTAAGTGAAAATCTTTAGGCAAGTTGATCCTTGAGAATAGCTTTGGATATCTTAGGCAACTGGCGGTTAAAAGCAAAATAACTTATGTTATTGAGTATAAGTCAAAATATTACAGACATTCTTTATTATACTGTTATGATACTGTATATGTAAAATCGCTTTGACAGTTTTGGTTGGACAAGATGAATAGTGTTGTGTGTGCATTTAATAAAGTGTTTATAGAAAGAATAAATATCTCCTGGGTAGACCATACTTACTGCAATTCAAAAGCACCTTTCTCTCTGAAAGCCATGCCACTACCAGCCCAATCTCCTCCTTAGGGGGATGCTAATACTTATTTTTTTAAAAAAATACTATATAGCTACCATAATACAGGATCTGGTGATGAAAAGGCCAAGATCCAAAGACTTACGATCTGGAGGAGGATGAATTTGTATATAAACCAGCATACCCAGTAAAGTGCCACAGGTTCTGTGGTCAGTCTTTATGAGGTACAGTGAGAAGCTCAGATAGGGTGCAGATGTATCTCAGAAAAGGAAGTGAGCCTGTGGTCCAGGCATAATTAATAATAGTGCCCCTGTTCACCGTTGAAACTGTATGTATTTGGATGATAAATTGTGTGGCCATTCTGGTCTAAGAAAGGGTGATCTATTCTACCTGAAACTTCAAAAAACATCAGCAGCATCTTATGGGTGAAGTTTACATCATTAATGTAAAAGTGACTACTAATTTGTGAGTTGCCTGAGGTCTGAGTTTGTGACTTATGGTGTTCGGTGCTAAGCCTATGATGTGTGTGTGTGTGTGTGTGTGTGCGTGCGTGTGTGTATGCATACATTTTTCACCCCATTTCTTCTTTAACTACAATTCTTCAATCTGATCATCGGTCAGTCCTTGCATATTGGGAGGGAGAAATATGTCATGTTCTGCTAATTCTTCCGTTTCCAAGCAGAGGCACTGCACCTTGAGCTGCCCATTGTAGACCTGGCCCACTTGCACCATCAGCTCCTCCTGCTTGGTGCTCCCTGGCGCCAAGGAACTGGCTCTCGTTGCCTCACTTCATGTGCAGCAGAACCATGGCGGTCCCGTGTGAGAGTGAAAATTAAATGAATATGCAAATTGAATGAGTGTTATTCAAATTGAACAAATGCTGTCAACCAACTAAATGACTAACATGATTGAATTACTAAATAACTAAAGTGATTTTTAAACGATCACCTTTCTGAAATTTCAGTAGGTTTTTCTGGAGGCTTCAGATGAAACCACTTAGGAGAAAATAAAGTCGTTTTACAAATAACCTTAAAAGTCAGTTGGCCTTAGAAAAATCCCTCGAGTACTCATTGTCTTCATCCACTAGGAGATAATGATTCATGATCTCTTGATGATCAAGAGATTCGTGATCTCTTGATGATCAAGAGATTCGTGATCTCTTGATGATCAAGAGATTCGTGATCTCTTGACATGATGATTCATTTGATGGAAATCTCCAAGAAATTTCTGGAAGAAATTTGCTGTAAATACAGAGCTATTGTGCTCTGGTCCCAGTGCAGAGGGAACTTGGGAAGGAAAGTTTAAGACTTATTTGGCAATTATAGATGGAACTGGAAGGTAGGGCTAAGAAGGAAAAGGAAGCAACCATGTTTCTGGCTTTCTATGAGTTAACAACTAATCAATAATCCACACATTTTAGTTTCAGACATTTTTTTTTTCTTTGAACCTTCAGAGAAGTCTTCACAAATGAAGGGGATTGTTTGCATAGATGCAATTACCTTTCCTTTTCTTTCTTTCTTGTCTTTTCTTTTCTTTTTTTTTTTAGAGATAGGCTCTAGAGTCTCACTCTGTTGTCCAGGCTAGAGTGAAGTGGCATGATGATAGCTCACTGCAGACTTGAAGTCCTGAGCTCAAGTGTTCCTCCTGCCTCAGCCTCCTAGCTAATATGTATACATATGAGATAGGTTCTTGCTATATTGACCAGACTGGTCTTGAACTCCCGGCCTCAAGCAGTCTTCCTGCTTTGGCCTCCCACAGTGTTGGGATTACAGGCCTGAATCACCATGCCTGGCACCATCACCCTTTCTGAAGCATGGAATCATCTACTAAGAGACTTTCTCCTTCTTTCATAAGCCTAGCCTTGGGTGTCCGTATAAAATCTGATTGTGTATTTTGTGTGATTTTTAGCAGCCCCAGAGACCACCACTTAAAGAAGTTCTCCAACCTCTTGCTGGTACTTGGAATTCCTTCATCAAAGATAATTTTCATTCTGTTCAGGAACAGGTGATATGCTTAACGTACAAATAGCTGCTAGAAGAGCCAATATTCTCATCCAAACAATTTCAGATGATTGTAAAATTGGCATATCCAATCCTTTAAAGTGAATAGGTTTTGATTGGTATAAGGCAGTGGAATGCAAAGATACTGAAAGATCTAAGAAAGAGATGGTTGAGGAAAGGACACATGGGGTTTTTTGCTTTACAACTTTGCTTAGAACCAACTCTGTTTGTTGTTCTTCCAAAGTATTGCCTCGAGACAGTCAGGAAAAGATAACAAGGGAAATGAAGAAAATCACTCATATAATTGCATTTTACTGAGCAAAAATATTACTAATTGAGGTATTCATGGAATACTAAAATATTACATCTTGAACTACAAATGGGGAGAAGGGTGTGTATGCTTTGCATAAGTCGGTATATGCAAGGTTTCTGTATTTGCTCTAAGAGGCCTCAATTCCACTCACCTTACACTGCTGCCAACTCCCAAGAAAGACATTATTCTCTACGTTTTTCAAGTACATGACTGTTTTGACAAAATAACACATGATTGTAAATTCTGTGTGAACAAGCAGCAAAGATTTGGGGACAATGAGACTATGTTAACATTAAAATTTAATTTTGTTGTAAAGACTTCTAGCTTATTAAGATGCTTATTTCATTTTTAGAATGAAATATAACTAATAAAATAAAAATGGGGTCTTTCAATAAGGAAGCCATTACATTTTAAACAATTTCTTTCTGCAGTTAATTCCTTACTCAAAATTATTGTTACACATTTTATTGTAGAGGCTTTGCATTTTGATCAAGTAGGATTTACTTGATTTTTTTTCCCAGAGAAGAGCTATCACACTTCACTGCCCCAATAACCTTCCTACGACATTCTCCCGTACGAAATATTGTCAATGCGAAAGCTGCAATGGACTGAAGCCTATCTGTAACTCCTTCAGAATTGAAAATGGGAAGATTAACATGTTTCTTATTCATGAAACTGGAGAAAAGGCAAAATCAGAAACTTTTGTGATCAGCATAGGTCCTTCTTATTACATCCCAATTCCTGTTTCTATAAACAGAGCATGAATGATTTGTCTCACAAAAGATTTTTAAAACAATCCACTATAAATATAACTAGTACATTTTTCTCAGTTTTTACTAGTATGCCTGTGATAAAAGGGCTAGGATGACTTCTGTATCTTTGGATATTAATAGTGTTTGGAAGATAACATAAGGAATCCACTTGAGATGCACCTGTTTCAGTGTTCTCCAGTAGCACTGACATAAGTGACCCAGCTGGGCAGAGACTGGTTCACCACTCACTGAAATTATTTCCTCTTTTTTTGGGGGGGGGGGGGGGAAATAAGAATCTGCATTATCCAATATGGTAGTTATTAACCATATGTGGCTATTTAAATTAAATGACTAGTAATTAAAGAAAATTAAACATTCAATTCCTCAGTTACACTAGCCAGATTTCAAGTACACCATAGCCACGTGTGATGAATATCTACCACTTTGCACAGAGCAGGTATAGAATATTTGCATCATTGCCAAAACTACGGGACAATATTGAGCAAGACTTCATTTACCAGTTTTCTTTCCAGTTATTGACCTGTAGTCAAAGAAAAATGGGAAGTAAGGTAGTGTACCAGGTCATAAAACCTCCCCAATACAATTATTCAATCTCTTTCCCCTTCTGTCAAAAACTTGGAAGTGCCGTGTTGCAAACAGAAGAGCCACAAATTAGTAAGAGCCTTACTGAGTAACAAAGGCCAAGAAGGGATCACAGATGACTTGACTCAGCTTTCAGCAAACATCAGATTAACAAGGTGGCCTTTGTACCTATTTTTTGAGATGGCTTCTAAGTAGCTGTCATTAAGTTGATTGAGAGGCATAGGAGGCTGGGCATTAAGAAAAAAAATCTGGCTTGAGTATTGTGTCTAGGAAGAAATTTGGGAAGTCAAAAAATAGATTAAAAGTCTATTAGCTTTTTAGGAAACTATTGCCAAGAAAGGAGAAGCCTGGACTAAAAACTGAGATTGAAAATATTCCTAAAATCTCAAACTTGCACTAGCGGCTGCAGGTTCTTCATTGGGGCCCCTTTCCAGATCCCAGTTTCAGCTGTGACTTCAGTGGACAAAAGATTAGATCTTCCCAGAGGGCAGAGCCAGAGGCACAGAGAAGAACAGGTAAGTGAGTTCCTTTCAGAAAATAAGAATCAGAGTCTAATCAAGAAGCTTCCCTCACCGCCAAAGCAGGGTCTTTGCACAATGCCTGGCCATCAGGATTCCATTATTGCTATGGGCCAGGGACCACTGTGCACCCCCCCATTCTTTCCTTTTGCAAATGAAAGTGTTTGCCATCGTCATCCTAGCCTTGATTTGCCACTGCATTTTGAGCATGTGTCAGGGAGGAGGGACAAGTGGGGACAGATATGTTGCCATTTTAATCAGAAGTCACCAGATGACATAGAGTCCCTTCCAGAACTGACAGACAAGACTAAACATCACCTGAAAATCCTGGACTTTAAGCTGGATTCAGTAACTGAGGGGGATTTTGAGTTGTCACCCTTCAAAATCCTGAGTCCATTTGGTCTAATGTCATTTTAGCAATGAGAAAACGTGGCACTTAGAAGTTGAAAGCGATGGGTCTAGGATCACATGTCAGAGTGAGAAATAGAGCCCACGTCCCTGGACATCCAGTCCAATATCTCTTTCACAGTTCAGTATGTCCGCTCATTCTAACCTTACTAACAGAGGAGTTCAGACTTTCCAGCTGTATGTAAACATGATATTGGCACTGAGGAAACAAACTTATAAATTGATGCAATATTTTCTAAAAAGCATTCATTTGAACCAGTAAATATTTCCACATTAAGATAAATTAATTACAGGCTGATATTCTGAGCATGTGTTGAATATTTGGTGTCATCACAAATTACAATTATTGCTCATTTCAGTGCTCCATGGAAATGTTGTAAGGAATTTTAATATCTGCATTTTATACTCTCATGATACATTTCTCAAACAGCCCTGTTCAAAGCAATATTTTCTATTACTTAACTAAATCATGTTAATATTTGTGTTTTGTGTTTTTTATTCTTCTCTGTCAACTTTCTATGTACACAATTGGCATTTATAACTGGAGATACTATTGGCAAATTCATCACACTTTACTGCTGTGCTGTTGTGAGATAAGAAAATAAGGAATTACTATGTCGATTAACATTTTATATGAAGATTCTTAGAGTTGGAAGACATCCAGAAATCATTTGGCCCATGCCACTCACCATACAGATAAATAAACAGGATAATGACCAATAATAACTATTACATAAAAGGAACCAATAAATATTTGCTGAAAAGACTGCATAGAACTTCTTCTCAATCCAAATCATTTAACCAGTTAATGAAAATGTTCCAGGCATCTGATTCTCAAGTTGATACTCTTTCCACTATATCATGAAGATCTATTTGATATATTTGATCTATTAATGATAATAATTTGTATTAAACATATTTTCACTTGGGAAAGTCAGGCCATTAACTGCTGCTAGTCATTTCTCATTTTGAACAATCTCACATTTTGTTCTGGCCCCCCAAATATAAATATAATATACTTACAGTTTTGAATATTGTCTTTCTTCACTGGAGTCTCTTCTGTCTGTTTTGTTATATTTAGGGACAAATCAAAGGGGGACGTTGTAAAATAGAAAATGAAAATTGGATGTAACTTTTTAAACCAAATTTTACATATTTCACCTTATTATTTTATGCTTGGTAGTATTTTCTTCTTTATCTTATACACTATGGATGGCATCTTTGAACTCAGGACAGAAAAGTCAGGCTTCATGAACCCTGAGAACTTTTGTTGAAATGTTGGCTCTTGTTTGTTGACTGACGGTTGGATTTTTGGTGTACGGTTCTCAGTTTATATTAGTATTTTTTGTCATGATAATACTTTATGTCAACTTTAATAAATTATTCATTGAAACCCATTTTCCTAATAATTTATTATTATCACTTCTCAAGTTTTTTCTTTTGGAAAAAGATGAATCCTTATGTTTTATAATTTCTCATGTGTATTTCTTACTGGTCATTATGTCTTATTTTCCTGCTTTATTAGAGTTTGTATTGATCTCTATCACTTAAATTCATTTTATTTTATTCTCTCTGTCCTGGGTCGCTGGAGCCATATAATCTTATTACTCTGGAGCTAAGAGGAGCTTCACAGAGTTCAGAATCTCAACTTCTCTACTATTTAGGATTCCTTTATTAATTCTCCTTCTCCTTTGGGTTCTGTATTTTGAAAGACTTTTGTCTCAAAACAATGCACTTACTTTAGTAATCTTTTAAGTTTTCTTTCTACCTTTTGCTACCAATGACATATGTGATTGCTATTCAGAATTTCTCATCACAGAAAGACTGGTTGTCACTGGTTGTGTTACTGCACCAAGGTGATAAAATTCTTGCCAATGGAGAAAGTAAAAAAATAAAAACAATAAAACTTAATGTTTCCATAAGTCCCCACAGTGTTAACTTGAGTGAATGCAGTTTTCCATTTGGAGACTTGAAATGCTGCAAATAGTTTACAGAGTACTTCCTTTTAGAAACCCTTAGAATAAGGAAAGCTTTGGTTGTGATTCACAGATTTAATCCCAGTTAGGCAAACCACGATCTGCACTTTCAATAGGGGATGTGTCAGATCCCAGTTTTATTTTGAGTCCTAATTCATGTCCCTTCCATTATTCCATACTTCCTAACTTCAATAAGATACTGGGATAACAAGCCACCATATTCACATACATGCCATAAGTCCCTGAAATGCAGTATAATGTATGCAGATTCTTCAAACCCTAGGATATTGCATGCTAGAGTCAATGTGTGTTAAGAGGGTACCAAGTCAGCAAACAGAACTTTTGGTTAGGAAATCTCAAAACATCAGATGACTTTGAGACTCTCTAGAAATATTCTTAAAATATCTGATTAAGTCTAAAATGTGCGTAGGCTGGACTGGTTTAAAAATTTCCTGAATCTGACCCAGTTCCACACAATACAGGATAATTCTGAAGCTAAGGATATCACAATTTCCCCTAGGAAGTCTTTAATTTAAGCTTCTATCTGTTTTAATAACTGCATTAAAGCAGGGGCCCCAACCCCCGGGCCATGGACCAGTAGCAGTCCTGGGCTGCACAGAAGGGGGTGAGTGGCAGGCAAGTGAATGAAGCTTCATCTGTATTTACAGCCATTTCCTATCACTGGCATTACTGCATGACCTCTGCCTCCTGTCAGATCAGTGGCAGCATTAGATTCTCATAGAAACGTGGATCCTATTGGAAACTGCGTATGTGAGGGATCTAGCTGGCATGCTCCTATGAAAATCTAATGCCTGATGATCTGTCTCTGTTTCCCATCACCCCCAGCTGGGACCATCAAGCTCATGGCTCCCAATGATTCTCTGTAATGGTGAGTTGTATAAGTGTTTTATACACAATGTAATAATAAAAGAAATAAAGTGCACAATAAATGTAACGTGCCTGAATCATCCCGAAACCATCCCCAGATCCCAGTCCATGGAAAAACTGTGTTCCACAAAATGAGACCCTGGTGCCAAAAAGGTTGGGGACTGCTGCTTTAAAGGCATCTGGTACTACTCTAAGTATTTCACAAACGTTAACTCATTTAATCTTCCTAACAACCCCAAGAGGCAGGTATGATTATTACTGCTACATTACCAACAGAGAACCTGAAGCTCAGAGCAGATGAGTATCACTGGAGATCACACAGCTAGTTAAAAATAAGGTGAGCTAGAACTCCAGGCAATCTGGCCCAGACTTTATATTTCTTCGCCAATACATAATAGTGTCTGGCATCTTGCAGACTAACTTAATACTCTGTAGTTAAGGGGTAGTGAAAAGATGGGAGACCCTGGAGTGAGCTTCATCTTTGAGTTTAAGGCTTCCTTGAGTTTGGGCTCAAGGTCATGGATTGGACCATTGTGTTTGTGTTTCCTGCTACTTATTTATTGGGGTCAATACAATAAAATTGTTACCAGGAGGGCAATTTGGGGATACCTAAGAGGGCACATCAATATGTACGTATTTTATGATTACCATGTTATTTAATTGTTTAAAGGGATTTTGATGGATTTAGGAGGCTGGTCGTATATTAGCCACGGACAATGGGTGTCCATCCCCTTCCTTTCTCCCTAGCAAGATGTAATTACTATTCATTCATTTTAATTCTGGCATGCCAATCTCTATTCATGGGGAAGAAATGTGAGTGTTGAGTCATTATTTTTCTGGTTTAACATTACACATTGTAAGGAAAACAAGACAATGTTTTTCCTCCTTCAACAATAAATTACAGAAAAGTAACATTAGCATCCACATCACATCAACACCATAGTAGGCAATCATTAAACTAGGAAAACAGAGAATTCATCTTCTGTGAACTAGCAGGACTGCTGTGCCATGATTAAAAAGAGGAGAGTTCAAACTGGAGTAACCTGCTGGGGATGGAAATGTTGACCTCACTTTGGATTTTATTTACAGGGAAACTTTTTTTTTTGCTTCCCTCAGGCAACATACATGTTACAGGAAAGCAAAATATATTATTGATACTTAAGTCAAAAAAGAAATGTATTCCTCTAAGGGTGTTCCTTTAGGTTAAAGTTTGTAACATTTGTCTGTAGCAATCCATAGGGGCTGTAGATGCATTTGCTTGGAGACTATTCCAGTTGCCCAATCTTTAATAAAACAACTGGTGGACAATTGTTTCATTTACCTCCCACTGTTCAATGACATTGATTCCTGGGGCTTACTGGCTCAAATGCACCAAATTGGAGGAGATCATGGCAGTGCATAATGTGGTCACAAGGAAGTATATTGTTTATTCTGTAAAGTGCATCAGGAACGACAGCTTCCTTTCGTGAGGATGTCTGTTCAGCTGTACAACTAGTCAGGATAAAGGAGAATATAGTTCCCTGGGGCCTACGTTTCAAGGAGGAAGAAAAAGTGATCATCGAAAAACGTTGTGTGGAAATGTTCTTTTTTTCTTTCTCTGCAGTATATCTTTTGGTATCTGTTTGTTTGCAAATATCAATCGCCTTCCAAATTATTATATAAGTGATCTCTTATGTTTTAAATAAAGTTGTAAGAATCACTTATATAGTAGTTTGGAAGGTGATTGATATTTGCAAACAGTGAACTTATTTAAATACCAAAATGCAATGCATCTTAAATTAAATAACTGTTGAGGAACCTAAAAGGAAAATATGTTCTATTTTTATCTGTTTGGGATCATTACAATTCCATTCCAAGTTCAGTCAATTTAGAGAAAAAATTATGTTCCTGTAAATTTCATAAGGGCCCAAATGATCCCAGTTGGTCATTATCATCTCACAGCATCTACCGAGCAGCATAGATATGTCTCTAGTGGGAAAACAGAATGCACCAAGTGTATGAAATGAGCAACTATTAACTGCCTGAAAAGACTTTTACTTTGGCAGTTGGAAGGTTTTGCAGGATAAATGAGTAGCAATTATTATAATCAAGTTTTGCTTTTTCGAATAATAGGCTACCAACTTAATTAGTAAACATTTACTCCTGCCTGCAATCTGTAGAAAATGTGTATGAATTATGCAAGTCTCTGAGCATTTTCATCCATTTTATCATATACACAATTACTTAAAATTGCCTTCATCTTAGTTCTTTATTATCTTGGGAGATATTTAACTCTAGAAGCTGTTTCCCTGGATAGAGAATGCAAGTTCTTCTTATTAAAGGCAAAATAATTGTATTTTTATTTGGTAGTATAATTTTGTTTTGATGAAAAAACACCTCAGCCATCATCTGGGCCAAGGTTTGTGTAAGAAAAGCTACAACAGGAAATTATTCTTTCTGGAACCCTGTTCACCAATGCTCACTGGCTGATTCTCTGCTCTTCCTCTAATAGCCATCACTTTAGATTTTAATGGAAAATAGAAGATGAAGAGAGGAAAGATTCCCAGATTCAGTAATAATGATGAAAACAGCAGGATATGAACTTACTTTTAATTCTCAATGCCTAACTAGGGGAATGAATGTATAATCCGCTTTGCCAAATTATGGGCTGAAAATTAAAAACTTTTAAGGTGATTGTGGATGCCACTATGTGGTCAAGAAATAGTGAGATGATAATTAGGATAACGGCTTCAAATTCTATGTGGATCAAAATAGCCTGGGGAGCTATTGGAGTTGGGATTTATTTGGTTAATTTTTTATAAAAAGACCCTATTCACAATCACTTAAGCAATGAATGGACTCAAAGACACGATAGGAGTTTAGCATCCAGAATGGTCTGACCTCTGTGCTTTTCTCTGATCTCTGTGCAGCCATTCCCTCTCTGTCTTCACGTGACTTTCTCTACTTCTCAGTCCGAATGGCAGAAAACCCAGCAAAAGTTTAATCATAGAGAAAGAGGAGTGGAGACATAGAGACAGAGAGAGAAAAAGAGAGAGAGAGAGAAATAGAGAAAAAGAATTTCTTTCTCCTAATTCCAGTTGTGACATTTCTGGAGAATGACCTATTGGCCCATTTTAACTCAACTGCTCAACCCTAGACCAATTCTGGTCATGAGGGAGATGATCACAGGTTGCAAAATGGTTGTTCATACACTAACTGTGTGAGGGGAGGGGTGAGATGTGGGCATAGTTCACAGAAAAGGGCTCAGGAGCTGGGCAGGCACAATAGTAAGGACTAGTAGAGAAGCTTTAAGAGACGTATCTGGCCAGGAACCGTGGCTCACGCCTGTAATCTCAGCACTTTGCGGGGCTAAGGTGAGCAGATTGGTTGAGCCCAGGAATTCAAAACCAGCCTGGGTAACATAGTGAGACCCCATCTGTACAAAAAATAAAATTAGCCAGGCATGGTGGCACATACCTGTAGTTCCAGATACTTGGAAGGCTGAGGTAGGAGGATCATTTGAGCCTGGGAGGTTGAGGCTGCAGTGAGATGTTATTGTACCACTGAACTCCATCAAGCCTGGGTGACAGAGTGAGACCCTGTCTCAAACAAAACAAAACAAAACAAAATATCCAAACATTGCTAGTTTCCACTTAGATGTAGATAGCTGGAAAGACCCTTGCTCCCAAATGACAGTTTTAAAAAACCAGAAAACAGTGCTTTTGAACTTGTCTTGAACGTTCCTTTTCCTACTCATTGGAATAGTGGAGAGGCAAGCAACCTGCCCAGATTCTAGGGAGAGAAGGGTGCCTGCAGGGAGAGACAAGAGCTGCAACACTGACTTATCTGGGCAGATGAAGCTGACTCCATAAGCAGACTCCTGCTAGGGCTGGTAGGTAAACAGGTGGAGCCTGACTGAGTGTACACTTCAATGGGAGGATGATTCCCCTGGAGGAAGGGGACTATAAATATATGGGGGGGGGGTCCCCCATGCTTGCAGGCTTTTTCTTCACGAACTCCTCCAGGCGATCACAGAAGACTGGGAAAATCCTAGGAAAGTCTGCAGGATGGGGATGGAGGCATCAGAGGCAGAAAACTCGGAGTGAATTCATCTCCTCTTTCTCTCCTATGAAACAAAATCCTTAATCTGTGGGGACAAGAGCAAGAAATTGTCACCTGTAGAGTACTGGTGAAATTTCTCTGCAGTTCAGGGAGAGAAGTTTTTTTTAAAAACGTCTTGAGCCTCAAGGGAGGGGTAGGAATACATTTTGCATTTAGAATGACACCAGGATTGTCCAGCATTGGGGAATATACCTGTATGCTGAGGGTTTGTCAACCCTACCTGGGCTGCCTCATGGGAATAGCCAGGATGCTGTCTAACGATCTTGATATGCGCAGGTCAGATATAGTACCTCAGTTAACTCAGACCACTAAACAAAGTACCACAGACTGAGTGAGTTATGAACAACTGGCATTGATTTCTCATGACTCTAAGGTCTGGAAGTCTGAGATCAGGATGCCACCATGGTCATGTTCTGGTGAGGACCCTCTTTCTGGTGCTGACTGCCCAACTTCTTCTTGTGTCCCTAAATGGAGGAGAGAGAGTTCTCTGGGTTTCCTTTAATAAGGACATTGTATTCGTCTGTTTTCATATTGCTGATAATGACATACTTGAGACTGGGGAATTTATACAGGAAAAAGGGTTTAATGGACTTAAACAGTTCCACGTAGCTGGGGAAGCCTCACAATTATGGGGGAAGGCAAGGAGGAGCAAGTCACGTCTTACATGGATGGCAGCAGACAAAATGAGGTTGTGCAGGGGAATTTCTCTTTCTAAAACCATCAGATCTTGTGAGACTTATTCACTATAAGGAACAGTACAGGAAAGACTTGCCCCCTGGGAGAATTACCTCAACTAACTCCCACTGGGAGAATTCAAGATGAGATTTGGGTGGGGATGCAGCCTACTCATGGGGGCTCCACCCTCATGACCTAATCACTTTCTAAAGACTGCCTCCACTGGGCACAGTGGCTCCTGCCTGTAATCCCAGCACTTTGGGAGGTTGAGCAGATCACTTGAGGCCAGGAGTTCAAGATTAGCATAGTCAACATGGTGAAACCCTGTCTCTATTAAAAATACAAAAATTAGCCAGGCGTAGTGGTGCATACCTGTAATTCCAGCTACTTGGGGGGCTGAGACATGAGAATCACTTGAACCTGGAAGATGAAGGTTGCAGTGAGCCAAGATTGTACCACTGCACTCCAGCCTGGGTGACAGAGCAAGACTCTGTCTCAAAAATAAATAAATAAATAAATATAAAAATAAAGACTCTGCCTTCTAACACTGTCCCAATAGGGATCAGATGTTAACCTACAAATTTTGGGGAGTCACAAACATTTAGTTCATAACAAGGACTGTGAATGGAAAAGCCCTGGCCACTAGTATTTGTGTGGCATCAGAAAGGAGTGAAGTTCTTTTCACCTATATTAATATTTCTTGGCCTCTAACCTGGAATATTTTGTTTTGGTGGACCTGAAGCAGGCCTTAAGAATCTAGGTGAAAATAAACCTTGTGTTTCCTATAAAAATATCTACAGCTAATGGGTTCAAAATTTAATAATTTGATTTTGTAATTAATATTAGCTATTCAGTGTTCTAGGCAAGGATATCTCAGTACCAGCACTGTGTGACTAGCAATCATGAGAGTTTAAATAAAAAGCAAAATAACTGAGCAGCTTCAGAGCAGTGCCTGGGCCCATCTTGTACACCAACAGGGGTTGCCAGATTTAGCAAGAATACAGAACATGCCAGCTGGGCATGGTGGCACATGCCTGTTGTCCCAGCTACTCAGGAGGCTGAGGTGGGAGGATCACTTGAGCACAGGTTGCAGTGAGCTATAATCATGTCATTGCACTCCAGCCTGGGTAACAGAGGGAGACCCTCTCTCTAAAAAAGGAAAGAAACAAAGAACATCCAGTGAAATTTGAATTCCAGATAAACAATAAATACGCCCAATGCACTCTTTGAATGTTTATCTGAAATTTAAACTTACCGGCTATTCTACATTTTTATTTGGCAATTCTAACACCAGCACATCTTTAACACCACGTCTGCATTATAGTAAGTGCTTAACAACTATGTTGAAAGATTGAATTGAAGGATGTCTTTTAACTCTGAATATAAATTAAATTCACTCCTGGTGTGAAATGAAAGAATCAAGTTTTAGACACATTGACAATTGAAGGGTCCTAGAGTGTTTAACCTCCATATATGCTTATATGTATCATCCGGGAGCTCAAATTTGTCTGTACCCTCACTCTGCAGTATCTGTTGCAATCCTTGTGAATACATGCTTTCAGGAACCATGGCCTCCTGAACCTATCTTCAACAAATCTAATGCTTTTAATCACTGCTGATTTTTAGAGAAGTGGATGAAATACAAGACTTATGGAAGTGGGGCCAAGCGCAGTGGCTCAGGCCTGTAAACCCAGCACTTTGGGAGGCCGAGGTGGGAGGATCACTTGAGCGCGGGATTTCAAGACTAGCTTAGGCAATATAAAGAGACCCTATCTCTACAAAAGAGTTTTAAAAATTTGCAAGGTTGAGTGGCATGTGCCTGTGGTCTCAGAAACGATTTGTTGGCATAAGTAGCCTGATCAAACGGTTTTCCTTTTGATTTGCAAATGTCCCTTCCTTCTCTCTAATCTGTTCTTAGCCCTCCCCTCTGCATAGCTTGCCAACATTTCACCTGGCTTGTGATTATTTCTGAATTTGCTTGGATCACTGGGTGAGTTTGTGATCATGGTGTTTAATACTTTTCACTCTGCTAAAGATAAATGTTTATATTCTTTATTTCAAGGGGTAGCTTTTTCTTTTTAACATATTGAATAAGTCCTAACAAAGTTGTGTCCACTTTGTCTAAGTGAAATTTCCAGGTACTAAAAAATACTCCCTTGAAGCTTCAAAAGTTGTAAAGGGTTTCTGACGAACATCCTAAATTATTCTAAATGATCGAATCCCTCTCTTCTTAAAGACAACACTAGGGAGAGTCAACCTTTGCTTGATGATTTTGGCTTCTAATTCTAAACCTCGTTTTTTGTGACAGAGGTCAGGTATTAATAATATCACATTTGGGTCAGACAGATTTAGATTTAAATTTTTGTTGGTGATTTACACTTCTCAGGCCTTAGTTTCCTCATCTGCAAAGCTGTAACAATGATAACTACTTTGGAAGATTGCTGTGCCTTTAACTGTGTTTTTAAAAAAGTTGCATCTATAAGAAGATCCTTAAGGCTTTCATGTAAGTCTTCAATTGCAGTTCAAAAGTCTTCTTCAGTTGAGAAACATGTTCCTAGTATTTAATTTATTTTTGTTTGTGGTGACTTGACCTTGCACTATCACTGCCATTTTTTTATTGACCACAGTCACCCACAATAACAGCTAGAGAATTGCCTGCTTTTTCTTTTCTTCTTTATTTTCCTAGATAGTTACAACTTCCATTTCATGATCACTGGAATTTCTCTAATAGTCCCTTTCTTTTCTGGGATGTTTTTAGTGTTTAAATTCAAATTATTTGGTAGTTATGAAAATCATTAGGATGCTCTGCTTCTCAAATTGTTTCCAAGATTTAAAACTTTGACATACTACAAATTCAAGTTGCCAGGTTGGTAGGATTCATGTTGGATTCATGCTGGTTTTTATAACCATTCATGTTGGATTTTATAACCATTCATGCAACACACATCAAACAGATATTTATTGAGTGCCATCTATCTACTAGGAAATGTCCTGAAATTTGAGGAAATGAACAAAACAGCTAGAACTATATTCTAGCAGATGGAGGCAGGCAAATAAAATTGCAAATCCACATGGACTCATATCTATAGATAAAAGTAAAGCCAGCAAGAAGAGAGAAAGTTGTTAAGTGATGTTTGATCAGAACTCCAAATGGATAGAAGCAGCCTGAAATTTTCTTGTAAAGAGCATTCTGAGTGGGGCAAACAGCACGTGCAAAGGCCCCGAGGTTGGAACATGCTTAACATGTTTGAGAAATTGTACAGGAGCCAGAGCAGCTAAATCAGAGTGAATGAGGGGAACAGTGAGGAGTAGGAAGGCCAACAGGATAAGCAGGTGAGGTAGGATTTTGGCTCCAGCCACATCGATCTTATTGCTGCTGCTTAAACCTTGTTCTCACCTCTGGGCCCCTGCCCTTGATCTTCACTGGAAAATGACTCTACCAGATTTTCAGATGATTTATTCCCTCATTTCTTTCAAATGCCACCCTCAGGTGCCATCTCTTCAGTGAGGCCTCTCCCACTCCTCTGGTCACTTTCTTCTTTGCTTCGTTATCAGTAGTATTATTATTGCTATTATTACTTAGCGTTCACTTAAGGCCAATGGTCTGTCTTCTCCACAAAATTTAAGCTCCATGAGGGCAGGAACTTTGTTCATAGCTTTTGGCTTAGTGTCTTGTACACAAAATAATTTCCCCCCCCATATTTGTTGAATAAACATGAATGAAGGCTATCATTATATGAAAAATAATAGAAAATTGATTAAATGTATAAATAGTCACGAGAAAGGGGATTAAGGCAAAATATTTGGAAGAAAATATTTTTAATCTTGAAGTATGTAATAGATATGTCAACTATAAAGTAAAGTGAGTGTAATACATGTGAGAAAAGAAGCAGAAACAAACTGTCGAAACCTTGAAAAACTATGTTTCATCAGAGTGAGTTATTTGGACTGACTTCCTGAGAGGGACTGTGAAAGAATAATCAAAGATGGTCTAGAAAGTTATTAGAAACCCAGTCATTGGAAGTCTTATATTCTCCAATAAAAAAATCTAGATTGGTTAGGTTCTGCGGTAAAGAGTCCTTCTGGTTTCTGAGAGCAGAGTACTTAGAAAAACAAATGGTGTTTATAACAGAATGTTGTAGTGTTACATGGTGAATCAAAGCAGGGAGTAAAAGGTGGATGCTATTTTTGGACACGCTTGCAATGGTACCAATGAGATCTAATTGTAGAAATTTAAAGCTAGGAAAGCCTCTTAAGCATTGTTTAGCCTGAAGTTTTCATTTTATAGATGAGGAAAATGAGTTTCTTAAGCGATGCTTAGATGTTTAGCTGGGTATGGTAACCTGAGAAATGGGAGGGACAGGAAAGCGTTAAAGGGGAATAAAACAACAATGATTAGAACCAGCTGAGAGTAACTCTGTGCACTAGCTAGCAAGAGCATCTGATACTTACAATAAATACTTCTGTCAGAAGAGTAATACATGTTGGAAATAAAATAATGCCAATTTGGAAAAATTGTTCTTAAGGATCCTGTGTCAGGGTCTCCAAGAAAATTTGCTTTCTGATAAGCAATGGAAATATATTATCTAACTTTATGAGGGCTAATTTCCTGATTTGAGCTCTCTGGCAAACACAAGATACCATGACGTGCAGAGCGAATGTAACGTTTGCTGTTTGTGTTAGGCTAAGAAGCATACTCTTGAGACGGGAGATGAGTTCAGAAAGTTCTCATTCATGAACAGTGGCAGTCTAATTATCATGTTTCTTTTCTAACACTGCTTCTTTGAACTATCCTATGAGCAAAAGAAAGAATGTAAGAGAGATATCCTGGGTGTTCAGCATTTTCTTTGGTAGCAGGTGTAAGAATGAATTTAAGTCATGTAAGTATTCTTCCTCGTTTTATGGTCACACATTGTCAAAGTAGTCATTCTAGGAGTCTGTAAAACATGCACAAGGAAGCTCAATTTTGGTGTAACTTAAAGAGGTCCTACCATCATTTTTTATTGTTTTATTTATTTAAAAAGTTTTTTGAGATGGAGTTTCGCTCTTGTTGCCTAGGCTGGAGTGCAATGGCACAATCTTGGCTCACTGCAACCTCCACCTCCTGGGTTCAAGTGATTCTCCTGCCTCAGCCTCCACAGTAGCTGGGATTACAGGCATACGCCACTATGCCTGGCTAATTTTTGTATTTTTAGCAGAGACGGGGTTTCACTGTGTTGGTCAGACTGGTGTCAAACTCCTGACCTCAGGTGATCCATCCTCCTCGGCCTCCCAAAGTGCTGGAATTGCAGACATGAGTCACCGCCCGCACCCGGTCCCATCATTTTTATTGTGTATGAAATTTGGTTATAGATTGGGTGACCCTCTATCCAGGTTTGTCTGGGACAGTTCCAGTTTAGGCCTATTGTCCTACTATTATGATTAACAGCTTCTCAGCTTTTCACTCTCAAAAGTGTTCTAGTTTGGGTAATGAATTATATGGTTTTTGGAGTCTACAGAAGATGTTCCCAACTGTTCTGTAGCTCACCAGGGGTCTTGTCCTAACTTTTAATTACATGCCACTTTTCTCTCCTAGTCCATGTCTCCCACTTATAAAAATCTGATCTTTAATTATAGAAGATTTTTTCCAATAAAAATAGTAGAAATGACTCTAATTAATTGAAGTTGGTAGAGGGTTGTGGTGGGAGGAGATGGGAATAATTAATGGATACAAAAATAGAAAGATGAATAAGACATACTATTTGATAATACAATGAATAAGAATAAGACATACTATTTGATAATACAACAGAGTGACTATGTCAATAATAACTTAATTGTACATTTTAAAATAGCTAAGGGAGTGTAATTGGATTGTTTGGAACACAAAGGATAAATGCTTGAGGGAATGGATACCCCATTCTCCATGATGGGATTATTTCACATTGTATGCCTGTCTCAAAACATCTCATGTACCTCACAAATATATATACCTACTATGTACCCACAAAAATTAAAAAATTTTAAAAAATTGAAGGCGTGTATTTTTTTCTGGCATAAATTGTTTCCAACAGTGAATAAAAGGAAAGCAAATGATCTTTGTCCTTAGTGTACTGGGTATGAGAACTCACTAGATGAAACCAGAGTTGAGAGAGCAATCTCTAGACATGCATGTGGCCAACAGGCCTATGAAAAAATGCTCAACATCACTGATCATCAGAGAAATGCAAACAAAACTCAGTGAGACAGATACCATATCACATCAATCAGAATGGCTGTTATTAAAAAGTCAAAAAATAACAAATGCTGGCAAGGTTATGGAGAAAAAGGAAGGCTTGTACACTGTTGGTGGGAATGAAAATTTAGTCCAGCCACTGTGGAAAGCAGTTTGGAGGTTTCTCAAAGAACTTAAAACAGAGCTACCATTTGACCCAGCAATCCTATGACTGGGTATATATCCAAAAGAAAATAAAACATTCTACCATAAAGATACCTGCGTTCATATGTTCATTACTCCACTATTCATAATACCAAAGACATGGAACCAACTCAGATGTCCATGGTGGGTTGGATAAAGAAAATGTAGTACATACATATCGTGGAATACTATGCAACCATAAAAAAGAACAATATCATAACCATTGCAGCAACATGGATGCAGCTGGAGGCCATTATCCTAAATGAATTAATGCAGAAACAGAAAACCAAATACTACAGGTTCTCACTTACAGGTGGGAACTAAATATCGGGTACACATGGACATAGAGATGGCAACAATAGACACTGGGAACTACTAGAGGGAGAAAGGAAGTGAGGCAAGGACTGAAAAACTAACTATTGAGTGCTGTGCTCACTACCTGGGTGACAGAATCATTCATATCCCAAACCTCAATGTCACAAAATATGCCCACGTAATAAATCCGCACATGCATCCCCTGAACCTAAAATAAAAGTTGAAAGAAAAGCAGCCTCTAAGTTGATTTTAACACTTCAGACTTTTCATAGTAGGTGGGTAACCAGAAGAGCTTAGGTCAGTTGTTTCTTCTACCTAGTAATTTAGGGTGTACATCAAGAAACACCATAGCTGGGAGAAATAAATATGCTATGATAGATTATCAAAAAGCTGTGAGTAAACGACTTCTCTGAAGATTTTAAAGTAAAAGATGAATAGCTGGTTTTCAGCAATCTTTTGAATGGTATGTGTGGGAGTGATAACAAAGGAAGAATCTTGGACGTTTTCTTACAACATATATAGTTACATGTCACACACTTTCAATGTCAATTAACGTTGAAATCCTCTCGACGGTGAATGACTGTTTTGTCTTGAGACCTCCTAGGCAAAAAATATAAAACTTTCCTAAGAATTTCTTGTGCTTATAGCAAAGAGTTGGAATCAACCCAAATGTCCATCAGTGACAGACTAGATTAAGAAAACGTGGCACATATACACCATAGAATACTATGCAACCATAAAAAAGGATGAATTTGTGTCCTTTGTAGGGACATGGATGCAGCTGGAAACCATCATTCTCAGCAAACTATCGCAAGAACAGAAAACCAAACACTGCATGTTCTCACTCATAGGTGGGAACTGAACAATGAGATCACTTGGACTCGGGAAGGGGAACATCACACACCGGGGCCTATTATGGGGAGTGGGGAGAGGGGAGGGATTGCATTGGGAGTTATACCTGATGTAAATGACGAGTTGAGGGTGCTGACAAGTTGATGGGTGCAGCACACCAACATGGCACATGTATACATATGTAACAAACCTGCACGTTGTGCACATGTACCCTAAAACTTAAAGTATAATAAAAAATAAAAAAATAAAAAAATTAAAAAAAAAAGAATTTCTTGTGCTTTAGCATCTCTCTAGTTTTTCCTTTGGTTCATCAAGAATCATTTTCTCTTCTTACTTATTAGTTTATTTTTATGTATATGTATATGTATTTATGGGGTAGAAGTGCAGTGTTGTTACATGCATAGATTGCACGGTGGTGAAATCAGGGCTTTGAGAGTATCCACCACCCGAATAATGCATATTGTATGCATTAAGCAATTTCTCATCATCCACCCCATTCCCATTCCCTCAACCTTTTGAGTCTCCGGTGTCTACCATGCTGTACTCTATGTCCATATGTACACATGATTTAACTCCCACTTATATGTGAGAACATGCAATATTTGTCTTTCTATGTCTGAGTTGTTTCCATCACAGTGATGGCCTCTAGTTCCATCTGTGTTACTACAAAAGACATGATTTTATTATCTCTTTATGGCTGAATAATATTCCATTATGTCTATATACAAATTTTCTTTATCCAATCATCAGAAAACTCTCTCACTCTTTTTAGGTCAGTTTTATTGTCTTGACTTTACAATGGTCATTCAAAATCTTTCATTTCTTTTCTCATTGAAATCCTTTGTATTATGAAACCAATTCTGATTTATTCCTTAGCCTTCTCTTTTTGCGGCAAACCTACATAAATCCTTTATTTTCTCCTATCATTGGTAAGACAAGGAATCCCTTAGTAAGTCTATTGGATTCCACCTTCTTTCAAGGAATCACTGCCTAATCTGGATACAATATTATATTTACTAATTAAAGATGTTTCCCACCTGTTTAGTATATGAATGGTGCTCAATGCCTGTAACTAATTCTTGAATGAATGAATGCTGAGGCTCTTATAAGTATCTGTTATAAGGTAAAACACTATATAATTATGTCTTGCGCTTTACATCTTAATAAAATTTTGATATCCTTTTCTAATGAGTCTCCAGTGCTGGCCTTGTAGTTAACACATGGCTAAATTAGATCACTCAGAGATTTCCTGTTAAATTTTAACCTTGTAACCAGTAAGCCTTCTTCCTTCTTGTATTTAAAGTTTCCCCGTTTAGAGAACAGCATAATTTACTCTGATGGCATCACTCTGATTAATAAATTATGTTTCAGTATATATTGTAAGTTTCATAAACTCAACTTTCCTTTCGTTCTATAGATGACTCGAAGGAAAACAAATATTTGTCGGATTAATAAATGGATGAAATAAATATCTAACAATATTTAAAGTACCTCTGTGGAGAGAAATTAAAATGGGATTCAGAACCAAATAAAACATCTTCTTGAGAGTCCACATCCTTTTGGAGGAAAAGTGGGCAGATCCTGTAGATTCTCACATCAGAAGGGTAGAAAGGAGGGGAAGGGAAAGGGAAAATGAATAATAGCTACAATTTTTTGTTTTTTAGCACTTGTAGTTTATATATACCTTTTAGTTCTCTTAATGCTTCCACTAACTACATATTACTATCCTCATTTTACAGGTGAGAAAACAGAAGCTCCAGAAATTAATTAGTCCTCTTCAGCTATAACTGCTGGTAAGCAGTACTTTGTATGAAGCCGATGTTCTCAAACTGTGTCTTGCTGCCATCCATCAATTGCAACAGCCCGGAGTTGTCATAATAGCAGCAGTACTTTACTTTACAATTTGGACAGCAATTTGAACTATAGACAAAAGTCACTAGGGCCTATAATGGACTGATACAACAAAAGCTTCCATAAGGGATGCATTGGACATGGTTAGGGAAGAAAAGACATGAATCAAAACAGAAGTGGAGTTTTTGTTTTAACACATAGACATTTCTCAATTTCCTCACACAGATGGAAGCCACCTATGGGCTATGAAATTCAAAAAACATGTCACACATGCACATGCATGCTTATAGCAGCGCAATTCGCAATTGCAAAACTATGGAACCAACCTAAGTGCCCATCAACCAATGAGTTGATAAAGAAAATGTGGTATGTACACACCATGGAATACTCCTCAGCCATAAAAAGGGACAAAATAATGCTTTTTTTTTTGTCCCTTTGAACCTGGATGGAGCTGGAGGCCATGATTCTAAGTGAAGTATAATAACTCAGGAATGGAAAACCAAATATTGTATGTTTTCACTTATAAGTGGGAATTAAGCTATGAGGATGCAAAGGCACAAAAATGATACAATGGACTTCGGGGACTTGGGGGAGAAGGTGGGGATGGGGTGAGGGATAAAATCTACACATTGGGTACAATCTACACTGCTTGGGAGAGAGGTGCATCAAAATCTCAGAAATTACTACCAAAGAACTTCTCCATGCACCCCCAAACCACCCAAACTCCAGAAACTATTGAAATAAAAATAAAAAATAATTATTAAAACCAAAACCAAACCAAAATATGATGCTATGGTACATAAATAGTTTGGTTTAAATTGGATTCAGTTTAGGATTTTTGATATTATAATTAAATATAGTTTCCTTTATGATATAACAGAAAGTGTCAATACCTCAAACAAGATGATGAAGGCAGTTTATGAAGAAGCAACACAAAAATCCCCCCAAACAATTCCACCGATCAGGGTTTTTTTTTTCTAGATCCAATGTGCATAGGCGAATACCTCAACTTGACTGATTAGAATAAGCCTTATGTCCAAATTCACGTGTTTTCATCTATATTTGTTGATTGTACCCTTCTTGAATTGGGTTGAAAGAAAAATTGTAGATGACTTCCTGCTCCACAGCCAAACATATGGAGAAGTAAAAATTAAAAAAAAAAATTTATTGGATACACAGATGATGATCATTATGTCAATAGAAATTGGAAAAGAAGCTTTGATGTAATTTATTCATTTACTCAATTGAGTGTATTCTGAGTTTAGAAAAATAGTACAAGACAAAAAATTCTTTCAGTAAATAATCATTGCCTCCAGAAACTTGAAATAACGTTAAACAGCAGCTTAAACGAGTGCATAAATACGTTCTAAAGAGAGAAAAGAATGAAAGTACAAGAGGAAGTTGAGTCCAAAAGAAGACATATGTGTGGGAAGATGGACTCACTCCAGACACTCAGCACTGAGGAAGGAGACTTGAGCTGTACCTTAATGATTTGCAGAGATCAGAGCTGATTATTGGGGATTCAATCTAGCTTGCAGGTATATTTTCTTTAGCTAATTCAATTTTTTAAAAACATTTTAAATTAGTTTTATGTATTTAAAAATTAGGAAACTGCACACCAAATTCCAGAGTACCAGCTTCTCTTAAAAAATTATAAGATCTGGTTGCTCTGGGTCTGCATTTTGTCATGGCCTGGAGCTATAGCATTGGAGTTTGTCACCTTGGTGTAGAAATAACAGAAAAGCAGGTGCAGTGATAAGCACGAAGGAAATTCACCAGGGGCCTTCAGACTAATCTGACTTGGATGGAGGGCTTTCAGGGAGAAAACTTTGAAAAGATCAGTTGGAACCAAACTAAAGGCATTTGGAAGTTCAAGGCAGGCAATTTGGATTTATCTGAAAGGTTCTTCCCACTATGTCCCCACAGATTATTCTTATTTATGACTTGAGCTGAAGTTTCTGAGGTTAAAATCAAATGCCAGACTTTTTCAACTTGTGCAAAACATAATTAATAGGGACTTTTCTTCACCCCATTTTTTTTTGCAATTTTTCTATCCACAATATTTTTCTTGAAATTTGGCACCCACTGCTTCTGCTCATCTGCTAGCAAATGTTAGTCCATGTCAATACATGAAGATAGCTAAGGATGATTTATTCCAAAATATAGACTTAGTTGATTGGGTTTGGTCTAACAGCTTTTGCTTTCTTGAGATCTTCCCCTCAGAGTTTGTATTTTATAGTACATATCACACAGTCTGTTAAAAACTATTGCTTCTAATTTGAATAATTAACATTTCATAGTTGTCTGTGAACAGCATGGTATTTATCTAAAGGATATAAGATTTTTGAGCCCCTATCAAGTGCCAGGTGTTGCACTAAATGCCATATATGTAATATCTGATTTTATTCTCTCCACAAATGCTTCAGATTAGGGGATAAAGTCTCCAAGAGGACATGCACTCTACCTAAAGATGCATAGATAGCTACTAAGGGCAGGATCAGGATTTAACCCCAGGCTTGTCTGAAGCCAAAGTACTTTTTTTTTTTTTTTTTTTTTTTTTTTTTTTTAAATTTATGACATTCTTGGAGCAATGTGACTTAGTTATTCTTGAACTTGAATACGTTTGAGAATCATGACTGTAGGCAATTGGGAGCCACTGACTGTCTTTGTTCCTCATTGTGTGTGCATTTGTTGTTGTTGTTGTTAAGTAATCCAGTGTCCTGTATTTTGAAAGGGTGGATTTGGTATTGCAGTGTAGAGCTGGTAACAGAGAACAACTGAGGCAGGTATACTGATACATTGAAGATAAATGCTGCCCAAAGACAATGCAATGCATTTGCGCTCTCTCTCCCTATCTGGTGTTGATATGTGCCTAGACATGAATAAATACAGAAATAATACTAGGGATACTATGTTTCATGGACAACAAACATAAAGTTCGTAAGTCAGTGCAAAATTGCAATAAAAACATTCCCTGGCATCTTTTGACAGCCCCACAAATTGGTGCCCATAGAATGTGTATGCTTCTCAATATCACTTTTGCTTCACCTCTGAGTTAGCAGCCCAATTAGGAGGCAATTAGATTAGATGCATAAGGAAACAGAGCTGGCTAGCACTAATTTAAAAAAAAGAAAAGAAAAAGGATGGGAGTGTAGTAGTCTAAATAATGGCCCCCCAAATATGTTCATACCCTACTCCCTGGCTCCTGTGAATATAACCTGATTTGGCAAAAGGGACTTTGCAAATGTCATTAATTTAAGGGTTTTGAGATGGAACAGTTTAGCTTGCATTACCCAGGTGGGCCTGAGATAACTACAGTGGTCCTTACGAGAGGGACACATGAGAAGCCAGAGGAGATGGTGGGATGTCAGAGGCAGAGAGTGCAGTGATGCGCTTTGTTGATGGAGGAAAGGGCCAGGATCCAAAGAATGCAGATGGCCACTAGATTATGGAAAAGGCAAGGAAGTGGATTCTTCAGAAAGAGCCAGTCCTGCCAATACCTGAACTTTAGCCCAGTGAGACTGATAATGGTCTTATTATTATTTATTGCGTATGTATATATAAAGTATTTTTAAAAACCAATTCTGAGTGATTGAGAGAATGATGTCACCAGCAATAGAAAAATGGAGCTTTCTCAGTGGGAAAATTGGTAGACATCCACATTGCTTAAGGTACATGTTATTCATCACCTGTGTTGTACTTAGTAAACTCATTTATAGTAGAGACTTAATTATCATTCTGAGGAAGTTTGTGTGGATGACAATTATTTGTAAGAATCTGAAGTACTTACTATATGCCAGACATTGGGTTATGTGCCTAACCAGCATTTTCTCACAACTTCCTGATAACCTAAGGAAGTGTTGTTGACAGAGAACCTAACACAGTCATCAGAAGTCAAGGCATCAGAGCTGCCTACCTGGGTTCAAATCTTTGCTCTATCACATAGTACTCGGACCTCAGACAATGACCTGATTTTTCTGAATTTCATCTGAAAAAATAGAATGGTGATAATAGTACTGTCTATCTGATATGGTTTGGCTGTGTCCCCACCCAAATCTCATCCTAAATTGTAATTCCCACAATTCCCATGTGTTGTGGGAGGGACCCAGTAGGAGGTAATTGAATCATAGGGGCAGGTCTTTTCTGTGCTGTTCTTGTGATAGTGAGTAAATCTCACAAGATCTGATGGTTTTATAAAGGGGAGTTTCCCTGCACAAGTTCTCTTCTCTTGTCTGCTGCCATTTGAGATGTGCCGTTCACCTTCCACCATGGTTGTGAGGCCTCCCCAGCCACGTGGAACTGTGAATTCATTAAATCTCTTTCTTATATAAAGTACCCAGTCTTGGGTATGTCTTTATCAGCAGTGTGAAAATGGACTAATACACTATCTCATAGAGACATTATAAATAATGAATGAATTAACTCATACAAACCCTTTTAATAGTAACCAGCATGTTGTAAAAATAAATTAATGATAAATAAGTGATAATCTGTTTATTATTAATAAAATAAATTAATGAGTTATTTCACTTAGGGTAATGGCTCTCTTAAGTGTTTCTCCCTTATAAAGGAATCTAAAAATCTTCCATGCTGAAAATCAAGAGCCATTATACTGGTCTTTTTCTTCTCCTGTGGCAGCTACTTCCTGAGGTTGTAAACAGCATCAGACCAGCTGAAAATTAGATGTACTAGGATATGAGTTGAGATTCCTGAATCAATATCACATTATGGTCCTAGAGGCAAGAAGGTGAGAACTTGTCTCATTCCAGTAGTAAATCCTTGGGTGTTCTTAAGGCTGCCAATCATAAACTAAACTTTGCAAAAATCATCTGGCGAGATTATAGCATCAGTTCCTTTTCACTCTAAATTAGTAATAAATTTTAATACTATGATGTTATTAAAAGTTGAAGAACCTGAGATTTAGAGAATTAACTTAATCAAGGCCATACAACTAGTAAATGGTAGATAGGACAGGAATGTCAACTCAGGCAGACTGGGTGAACACCAGTAGATAGAGCTAATTCAATTAAAAATAAATAAATCCAGTGTGAACAAACCACACAAATCAGGATTTTTAAAAAATCCTTTGGACCAAATTACTTTCCTGGTTTGCTGACATGAAAAATCTTTTTTTTGCCCTACTGTGTTGTGTTTGATCAGTTAGACACATTGTATTTTCTTGATTCATTTAGAAGAGTAGAAAAATGGTGACCCATAGTCTGCTGAAAATATATAAGTAAAACTCACCATTATTGATGGATAACTTTCATTGTATTCCTCTACTATCGAGAGAAAAATTGGAAGGATCCTCACATATCTCTAAGGGGTAGCGAAAAATGAGTTCATGCTATTTTGACCTTTCCTATAGCAACCAATAATAGTTAAAATTAATGTTGTGAACTGTTTGTTATTTTTATTAAAATAATACCTGCTCCTGAGTTCCTTCTGCTTTTTCCAGGCAGTATGAGGAAGTGGCCAAGGTCAGAATTATCAAGCCACATAGTATGTGTAAAAGAATCTTAATGATTATCTGTTAACTAACACTGGTATTAAAGACTTAGTTAATTTGTGTGCTCTTTTAATATGGGAATATTGCTCAAACTAGATATGTTTGAGTAAAACTAGTTTTTCATTTTGAATTAAAGCAGGATTAGATTCCAATCCACAGAGTTTTATGATTATTTTTTAGTTTGTAAAATTTTCACTTTTGTAAAGTGAAAAGATACATGTGGAAGAAATTCAGATACCATTTTAAACTCACTTCAAATAGCACAAGTTAAGTCACATTTTTCTTTAACGGATCAAAAGAGCTGTGTGTATTTATCTCCCCATCATCCCCAACATACACACAAATATCCATATCAAACCAAATGCTGAACTAGCTGTTGGTGTTGCGGAGACTTGAAAAATAATATAAAGCCTGTAGGTGGGAATGAAAAACCATAGCTCTATGGATACTTATTCCAATGTTGTCTTCAATCAACCATCATTTGACCTTCTTCTTGTTAGAGTAGTTTTCAAGGCAATATAGAATTGGTTTCTTTTCATTCTGAAATCTCTCCAGATGATTTTTACAAAGTTTAGTTGATGATTAGCAGCTTTAAGAACACCCAAGGATTTACTACTGGAATGAGACAAGTTCTTAACTTCTTGCCTTTAGGACCATAATGTGATATTGATTCAGGAACCTCAACTCATATCCTAGTACATCGAATTTCCACCTGGTCTGATGCTGTGTACAACCTCAGGAAGTAGCTGCCCCAGGAGAAGAAAAAGACCAAAATAATAGCTCTTGATTTTCAGCTTGGAAGATTTTTAAAATTCCTTTGTATGGGAGAAACACTTAGGGGATCCATTATTCTAAGTGAAATATCTCAGAAACAGAAAATCAAATATTGCATGTTCTCACTTACAAGGGGGAGCTAAACAATGGGTACCCATGGACATAGAGACTGGAATAATTAACACTGGAGACTCCAAAGGTGGGAAGGTGGGAGGGAGGGCCAGGGCTGAACAATTACCTGTTGGTTACAATGTTGACTATTGGGGTGACAGTTGCAGTACAAGACCAGACTTCACGACTGTGCAATACATGCATGTAATAAAGAAACCTGCACTCGTACTCCCTAAATATACAAAAATTTAAAAAATTAAAAATTAAAAAACAGGGAGTCGTCAGATATCCCCAAGAACTAAAATTGTCCAGCCAGTGGGTAGAGGGCGGAGAGGGGGCAAATGTGCTTTTCCTTGGATTTTCGTTTTGGTGCTGGTGTTCGGAAGTTACGGAGGATGCTTATCTGTTCATGCACATCCCATTGTCTCTTGGGGGAGGGTATTGTATGCACTCTTCAGTAAGAGAAGCCGTGGTAAACAGATTTTTATTGTTAAGGGAATGCTTCTTAAATGATAAGCACAGAATTTTCAGCTGCTGATTAGTGAGAGCAATGATAAGTTGAAGACTTTAATGTTTCTTATTTACTACTGCAGTAATGAAACCAGAGCTGTGGAAAATATCTCTAACAACCTCTCTCTTTTCCTTGAACCCTCCCTGAGAAAAAGGGCTCCAAAAGAACTTTGCCAGCAAGTATAAAACACATGACTATTTCAGATGAAGGGAAACAAATTACTAATGTGACTTAGGTGTGAAGCAGAATAGTCACTAATGAAGTCAGTCAAGTGACAATCTAAAGCGATGTTTTATAATCAATCTTATTTCCATTTCTCTTCCTTAATGAATTTGCCTATTCCTTTCACCTTTTTATACAGACATGAGTTGCTTAATAACAGGGACACGTATTGAGAAATGTGCCATTAGGCAATTTCATCGTTGTGCGAACATCATACAGTGTACTTACGCAAAGCCTTCTACACACCTACCCTGCATGGTATAGCCTGTTGCTTTTAAGGCTACAAACTTGCACAGCAGGTTACTGTACTGAATACCGTAGGCAGTTGTAACACAATGGTGAGTGTTTGTATATCTAAACATAGGAAAAGTACAGTACAAATACAGTATAAATATTTTAAAAAGGTATCCCAATTAAGGCACCCCTATAAGTGTCCTATATAGGGGTACTTATGAATGGAGCTCGCAGGACTGGAAGTTGCTCTGGGTGAGTGAGTGAGTGGTGAGTGAAAGGGAAGGCCTAGGACATTACTGCACACTACTGTAGACTTTATACACACTACACTTAGGCTACAATAAATTTATTTAAAAGATTCTTTCTTAATAAATTAACCTTAGCTTACTGTAACTTTTTAACTCCATAAACTCTTCAACTTTTAAAACTTCTGATTATTTTGTGATAGCACTTAGCTTAAAATGCAAACCTATTACACAGCTGTACAAGATGGTTTCTTTATATTCTCATTCTATAAGCTTTTTGTTATTTTAAAATATTTTATTTTTTAAACATTTTGTTAAAATTAAGACACAAACACACAGCGTGGAGCTGCCATCTATTATAACAGCACTTTCTTCTTCTGGAAGATCTCCTGAGACACCCGCCTGAAGCTCTTTTTGCGAACAGTCACTCTTTCCAGAAATGTGTCCATGGTGGTTTGCTTGATTGGCTTCTCTTTCTTCTATCAGAGATTTGCCTGTAAGCAGATAATGCACCATGAATGATGTTCTCTATTAATGAAAACATTTTGATGTTGGGGTCCATGTTTTCAAACTTTCTAAGGAATTTGTTGAGTCTGCAAAAGCTTCTGCTAAATTTGCCGCTGAATTTTCTTGAGGGTTCTTCTTTATCTTCTCACGTAGTTTACTTTTCTCTCGCCTCTCGTTTCAGCTGTGTATTCCTGTTCCAGTTCCAACAACTCCTCATTAGTCAGTTCATCAGAAACCACCTTTATTTGTGAGCTCCTCAATGCCATCCTCATTTACAGCTAGCTTAATAAAATTTTTGCCGTCTCAACCACAGACAGCCTTATTGATTTTTGCAACCTCCTCATCCTTGGAAAAATACTTTGAAGTTATGAACAATCCTCTTGAATATCTTCTTCCAAATGCCGTTTACACACTCCTTGGTGACATTATGCCAAGCTCATGCAAGTTCTTGAGGCAATTATATATGTCATAATCCCTCCAAAATTGCATCAGTGTCTTCTGATTGTCCAATGGAGAAACATCACTTCCGTACTGGGATGAAGATCACCAATAAAGGAGGATGTGTGAGAGGATTATCAACAATAAGCAAAATCTATCAAAATAAGTTCCCACTTGTGCCTCCATTTCTCTGGCATAGCAATTTGAACAGGCATCTTAGGAGGGGACTTGGGTCATTCATGACTTCTTATTGTTCCTGTAGCTCACTGCCAGTGGGTGCTTATTTACATGCTTCAAGACCTGGGGTTCTCACTGTGCCATATCACAAAAAGAATTCCATTTATAGCCTGTTCCACTGCCCCCAATCAGGACTGTTATCTTCTCCTTAAGAGCTTTGAAACCCAACATTGACTTTTCCTCCTTATAGATGAAAATATTTTCAGGCAGCCTTTTCCAGAATAGAGAAATTTCATTCCTACTGAAGATTTGCTCCTGCAAGTAATTTTCCTCCACAATTAACTTATTTAGAGTTTCCAAAACTTCTTCAGCTGCCTTCACATTATTTCTTGCAAACTCACTACTCACTTTTAAATTAGGTAATAATAATAGTTCTTGAAATATTTAAATCATCCACAGCTTGCAGCAAATTCAACATCATAATGGGGTTCAGCCTTTTCTTTCAACATCCCAGGCAAACTTTTTGCTTTGACCGTGATTATCACAATGCTGTGAGAAATACACCTGTGTGTCTGGTCTTCAGTCCAGGTCATTAGAAGTTTCTCCATGTCTGATATAGGCCCTTCTTGAAATTTTGTCAGTCTCTTTGCCTTCAGTGAAGCAGATCCTCTAACAGCTTCCATCATTTTGTTCTTGTTCTTCCAGATTATAGTTACAGTGGAATGGGGCAGGTCTGACTGGCAAGCAATAACCGTCACTGATTTCCTACTTTTGTAGTCCTTACTTCACTTTTAATTTCATTTCAACATCAGTCACTTGATGTGGTCTTTTACTGGCAACATTAGCAGTGGATTTTGTATGCTTAGGGGCCATGTTAAACAAAGCAACATGAGTTTAAATTATGCAGAAGAGAAAACGATGCAATCAACAAGCATGGTAAACACAAGATGTATGAAGCTGCTGCTGGTGTAACACAGCATACTGTTTCACAGTAAACTTATTTTTTATAATTTGAAGGAGTACATTGTAAAATCACAATAAAAAGTATAGTATGAATAATACATAAATCAGTAACATAGTTACTTATTATCAAGTATCATGTAGTGTCCATAATTGTATGTGCTATAATTTTATGACTGGCAGCATAGCAGGTTTGTTTATGTCAGCATTACTATAATCATATGAGTAATGTGTTGCTTTATGATGTTACGACAGCTACTGCATCACTAGATGTCTTTGTTTTGTGTTACTATAACAATCTCTGAGACTGGGTGATTTATAAAGAAAAGGTTTATTTGGCTCACAGTTCTGTAGGCTGGGAAGTTCAAGCGCATGGCTCTGGATTCTGGTGAGGGCTTTCATGGTGCATCTAAACATGGCAGGGGTCAAAGGAGAAGTAGACATAAGCAAAGAGAGACAGCAAAGGCTTTATAAAAACTCACTCTTCAGGAATTAATACAGTCTCATGAGAACTAACCTAGTCTTGCCAAAGTGATATCTCAGTCACTACCACAAGAACAGTACTGAGCCATTCATTACAGATGTGCCCCCATGACCAAACACCTCCCACTAGGGCCCACCTCCCAACACCACCACACTGGGGATCAAATTTCAACATGAGTTTTGGTGGAGATAAACCATAACCAAACCGTAACACTAAATGATAGGATTTTTTCAGATCCATTATAATCTTATGGGAACACAGCCATATATGTGGTCCATAGCTAACCAAAACATCATTATATGGTATGTGACTGTGTCTATTTGTGTTGTAGGCAAACTCATCATAGTGTTTACAAAGTTTTTGTTCTGTTTACATAGCAGATGGCTTCAGAAGGAAGAGACAGTGTCTTCCTTTGGGTCAGAAGGCTTATTTGTCTCATGACTAGTATAATAAACACTATGTCTCTGGGGCAATGCTTGGGCAGGTTTGCTTGCAGACCACTTTATAAGATTCAAGAGTTCCTACACTTAGAATTCCTCAGCTGTGACACAGACCCCCTTGTATACACAGCAGATATGTGGACCTGCCTCTTCATTGCCCCTGTGGAACATGAAGGACAAGAGGAACCAAATGTGAACATGAAGCTCATGCCGTCTGCTGTGCTGAGAATGAAAACACCTTTCCTCACCTTGGAGTCTCATATCTCCTAACATCTATGAAACAGTGGAAGCCTAACTTTTTAGCTTGAAAAGGGAGTAGAATTTCAGAACCTTTTCTATTTTATTGTCTTTGTTCTTGCTATATTCATCTTTCCCTGATTTCAGGATGGAGGTTGGTATGTTGACTACCCTTTGCTGAAGAACTCAAGGCACTTTTAGGTCCTTAAAATGAAGGGTGAAGAGGGTAGTGATGGTATAAGTGGAAAACTTCAAACATGATTGTGTTAGGAATAAGTATTAATAGAATAATTAGAACAAGCTGGAAATTTCTCAACAAGTCAGAGCAGTAGTAAAACCCACCCTTCCTGTAACAAAATATATGATGATTATCTCTTATAAATGGACCATTGCAATGCTGTAAAACACTAAGAAGAATGTGCTTTAAACTTGAAAATCTGTTAATAGGAACAAAAAAGAACTATGAGTTCTTTTAATTTTGTTGTAACTATTTCTTTTTAGATTGATGTCCAAAAGAGTGAAATTCATCTGATATGAAAGCCTACTGCTTTTGGGGGGAACACATTTAATATTAAATGACCAGAGGATAGTAGAGTTATACGAAGATATTTATTTTTAAATTTTTAATCTTTTGTAGAGACAGGGTCTTACTCTGCCACCCAGGCTGTAGGGCAGTGGTGCAACAATAGCTCACTGCAGCCTTAAACTCCTGGGCTCAAGCAATCCTCCAACCTCAGCTTCCCAAGTAGTTGAGACTACAGGTGCATGCCACTACACCTAATATTTTGATGTCTAATATTTTAATGGTAGAGATGGGGTCTTGCTATATTGCCTAGGCTTATCTGAAACTCCTGGCCTCAAGTAATTCTCCCACCTTGGCCTCCCAAAGTGCTGAGATTACCGAGCATACAATATTTTAAAATGATAATTTTTACTCAACTTCCAAATGAGTTGGTAAGCAAGGGGGCCATTTATGTTACTTTCTTGTAAGAGCTTAGTACATTTCCACCTGTTACATGCTTGTTCTTTTTGTAAAATTATCTTTACTAAAGATTGAATACATAGAAGTACATATTTCTAATATGTGAAGTCTCTAAAGATTAAAAGTAATGTACATGCCCTGTGAGTTTCTCATCTAGCTTAAGAGACAGGACAGTAGGAACTGTCTAGGAGTCCCACATCCCCTTCTTCAGCTCTATCATATTCTCTCCACTACCTCTCCCAGAGGTAACATTGACCTGAACTTTGTATCTACCATTTCTTTCTTTTCTTTA
This sequence comes from Rhinopithecus bieti, assembly GCF_001698545.2. Classification (NCBI taxonomy): domain Eukaryota; kingdom Metazoa; phylum Chordata; class Mammalia; order Primates; family Cercopithecidae; genus Rhinopithecus; species Rhinopithecus bieti. The sequence continues at coordinate 4,789,799 of NW_016804580.1, read as the reverse complement.
TAGTTTTCTGGTACATGCATTTATCAATCCATAGACAGTTTCAATTTTCAAAAACGGGAATGAACACCTGTTGTAAATTAACCATCATTTTAATTTCACTATCAAAAGCAAAGCTGATGAATTTTACAAGCATGTTATAGATGCAACATGAAAAATTATTCATCTGCATCTAAAATGAAAACTGATTAAAGAAGTTAACATAAAACTATCAAGAATTAAAACTAAAAGAATATTACAATTAAAGGGAAAAGTTAAAGGACTTTGAAGGAAAAGTCTTACACACATATATTTGCCTAATGCGGAATTTATAACAANATGCAACATGAAAAATTATTCATCTGCATCTAAAATGAAAACTGATTAAAGAAGTTAACATAAAACTATCAAGAATTAAAACTAAAAGAATATTACAATTAAAGGGAAAAGTTAAAGGACTTTGAAGGAAAAAGTCTTACACACATATATTTGCCTAATGCGGAATTTATAACAAAAATGTGACAAGCTGAGTAATTTTCTTTTTATACAGTACCAGAGTTATATGGAAACTTTTGAAAATAGAAAGTTTTCTTTCATAGCCCAACTATGAAGCAATTATAAATTTTTTTTCTTATAAATTTTTTTTCTTAAGTGTTCTCAGTTATTAAGGCAACTAAATGAAGCATAAATAATGAAATAAAACATCGGCATTTAATGTTCTAATGAAAGTTTGATCTGTTGTAAATGAGGAACAAGAAAACCATTAAAATTCTTTTAATAAGAAGGCATGTTTCTTAGAAACGAATTTAAAAAAGCAGTTCTCTTTGAAAATATTTTAAATTATTTGCCCAAAATTTAAGCCACTCTGTCTCTGGTCTCCAAAGCTTTGTAAGTGAACAGAACTACTCTTTTTAAAATTTGAAATTTAATTCTCAAGAATGAACCCGCATACCCTCGCAGTGAGTGTTACAGTTCTTTCAGACGTTTGGATATCTCTGGAGCTTCTTCCTTCCAGTGGGTTCATGGTCTTACCGGCTTCAGGAATGAAGCTGCAGACCTTCCCGGTGACTGTTACAGCTCATAAAGGCAGCGTGGACCCAAAGAGTAAGCAGCAGTTAAGATATATGCAAACACTGAAAGAACAAATCTTCCACACTGTGCAAGGTGACCGGAGCCGGTATGCCCCTGACTGGCTAGGGCAGCCTGCTTTTAGTCCCTTATCTGGCCCCACCCACATTCTGCTGATTGGTCCATTTTACAGAGAGTTGATTGGTCCATTTTACAGAGAGTTGATTGGTCCATTTTTCAGAGAGTTGATTGGTTCGTTTTGACAGAGTGCTGATTGGTATGTTTACAATCCTTGAGCTAGACGCAGAGTCAGGGAGTGCCAGTTAGCTAGATACAGAGTTAGCTAGATACAGAGCACCAATTCGTGAGTTTACAAACCTTGAGCTAGACACAGAGTACTGATTGGTGTATTTACAAACTTTGAGCTAGACACAGAGTGCTGATTGGTGCATTTACAATCGCTGAGCTAGACACAGAGTGCTGATTGGTGCACATATGATCCTCCCGCGAGATATAAAAGTTCTCCAAGTCCCCATCCAGTTCAGGAGCCCAGCTGGCTTCAACCAGTAGATCCGGCACCAGGGCTGCAGGGGGAGCTGCCCGTCAGTCTCTAGCGGCCCCTGCACTCCTCAGCCCTTGGACTGTCCATGGGACCAGGCGCCACGGAGCAGGGGGCAGCGCCCCTCGGGGAGGCTCAGGCTACGCGGGAACCCACCACAGTGGGGGAGCTCAGACATGGCGGGCTGCAGGTGCTGAGCCCTGTCCCGCGGGAAAGCAACTAAGGCCCGGCGAGAATTTGAGTGCGGCGCCGGCGGGCAGGCACTGCTGGGGGACCCGGCGCAACCTCCGCAACTGCTGGCCCGGATGCTAAGCCCCTCACTGCCCTGGGGCCGTGGTGCCGGCTGCTCCATGTGCGGGGCCCGCCGAGCCCGCGAATGCCAGAACTCACACTGGCCCGCGAGCGCAGCGCTGAGCCCCGGTTCCCGCCCGTGCGTCTCCCTCCACACCTCCCCACAAGCAGAGGGAGTAGACCCTGGCCTCAGCCAGCCCAGAGAGGTGCTTCCTCTGTGCCGTGGCAGGCTGAAGGGCTCCTCAAGCGCCGCCAGAGTGGAAACCGAGGCGGGAGGCCAAGGAGGTGCTCAGAGTGAGGGCTGCTAGCACATTGTCATCTCTCATTATGGAAATGAAATGCTGTACATTTTTCTAAAAGTGAGTATATATATTTATATCATATTAATTTCCCTTTGATAATGTCACTTTTTTGACGACATGAAAATTTAAGCATTCAAATGTACTAATTTGAATGCAACCGGAAGTTTCATTATGCAGCTGATAAATGCTAGGTATGTCAAGAATGAGGGAGTAGTGTAATCATTTTATGAAGCTCTGTCAATTATTTGTTCATATAAACAACTGATCAGAAGGCATAGACATGTATGTGAAATGGCTACACAAGGAAATTCCTCAGGAATCAACTTAATTTACAGTTTACATCAACTGATATTGTTTAACCCACTTCATATTGATACCCTCATTCAATGATGTCATATTGATACCCTCATTCAATGATGAATTCATAGGGTAAAATAGACATGATTTCCATCACTGGTTTAGCATTTGCCCATTAGTTTTTATTTTATTTTATTTTTATTTATTTATTTTTGAGACGGAAACTCACTCACTCTGTCACCCAGGTTGGAGTGCAGTGGTGTGATCTCCCCTCACTGCAATCCCTGTCTCCTGGGTTCAAACAATTCTTCTGCCTCAGCCTCCCAAGTAGCTGGGATTACAGGTACGCATCACCATGCCTGGCTAATTTTTGTATTTTTGGTAGAGAAGGCATTTCACCATTTTGGCTGGACTGGAATTCCTGACCTCAAGTGATCCACCCTCCTCAGCTTCCCAAAGTGACAGGATTATAAGCGAGGGCCACCTTACCAGGCCATTAGTTTAAAACCAAAAAGCGTGTTTACAATGTATTAGGTTATTTTCTAGACCTAGTTAGAATATGTTTATGTGTCTGAGACTGAGAGGTACAAACAGTTGTGGAAGGAAATTCTCAGCTCCAATGATAACCTGTTCATGGGACTTTGCTTACTTCTGTCAAGCAGAACCAGCCTTGAAGCCAGTGACCCTTGTCCAGGTCTCTCCCATGTCCCAGTGTTGTCTCCACCGACTCCCTGGGCCATCAGTTTTTCTGCATTCTAATCCATCCTCCTTTTATTTCTATGGTCACGAAACCACAAGGGAATCAAATAATGCCACTTGTTTGCTTAAAGTGTTTTCCCAGCACCATCTCCACCTGGCCAGAGCATCATGAAACCTCACAGCTTACATGAACATCTCCTCCAACTGTGTTGTGGCTCCACACCTTGCATGTGCCCTCTGTAGCAGGTTGAATTACGACCCCCGAAATACATTTCCCCTAGAAACCTCAGGATGCGGCCTTATTTGGCATTAGGGTCTTTTGGACGTAATAAAGCTAAGAATCTTGACCAGGTGTGGTGGCTCACACCTGTAATCCCAGCACCTTGGGAGGCCGAGGTCAGTGGATTGATCACTTGAGACCAGGAGTTCGAGACCAGCCTGACCAACATGGTGAAACCCCATCTCTACTAAAAATACAAAAATTGGCCAGGCACAGTGGCATGTGCCTGTAGTCCCAGCTCCTCTGGAGGCTGAGGCAGAAGAATTGCTTAAATCTGGGAGGTGCAGGTTGCATTGAGCTGAGATTGCACCAGTGTACTCCCGCCTGGGTGACATAGTGAGACATGATCTCAAAAGTCAAAACAAAAACAACAAAAAAAAACCCTGAGGGTCTCGAGTTTCACCCTGAATTAGGTAGGTTTTAAATGCAACGACAGGTATCCTACAAGACAGAAAACAGAGATATGCAGAAGGAGAAGGCCACATGAAGACAGAGGCAGAGACTAGAGTGATGCACCTACAATCCAGAGAACACCAAGGATTCCCAAGAGCCATCAGAAGCTGGGAGAGAGGCATTGAACAGGATCTCCCTTAGCCGTTAGAAGGAACCACCCCTGCCAACACCTTGCTGTTGGACTTCTGGCCTCCAGATCCATGAAAGAATAAATTACCTAGGTAATGTATTATGGCAGCCCTAAATAACGAATACATCTCTCCTCTGCTTAGGATGCCTGCACCTTTTTTCCATCAGGCAAATGCCTTCACCAAGACTCAACTCGAATATCTTATTTACCTAGCAGAGGAAGCAGAGGTAGAGGTTAAAAGCCTGGGCTACGTGGACTCAAATCCCACTTCTGCCCGTTAACCCATTTATGCCTAGTGTTCCATTATTGGAACGCTAAGCTTGTGAGAGTTGATTATATCCTACTGCTCAAGGTAATCACCAAGGTCTGATTTTTCACAAGAAAATTTTGCAGCCTCCAGGATAGGTGGGTTAATGAGTTTTTAAAAACTTTGGTCAGGTGATTTGACCTCTCTGGACTTCAGCTTATTGTGCAAAAATGGGGATAACTGTAGAAGTTTTAGTAAACATGCTAGAAGATATAAAGCACATGGAATACTTTCCAACCTATAAAAAATCCTCAAAAGATGTTAACTATTATCTTTATGTGCAAATGTTCCTACTTTCTTCAGGAAAATATTTGTCACCCACTCTTTAATAGGAATAATAGTATAACCATAAGATACTTAATAAATGAGTTAATGCACATGACAGGCTTCAAGGAGGGTCTGGTTGTGGAAAGTGGGGAGCAAATGTTCACTACTGTGATTATGTGCAACATTCTCTAAATTCTTCCAGATGAAATCATTCTTTCCTCCAGACTTCTTGTAACAGATCCGTGTATATATACATATATATGTGTATATATATATGTGTGTGTATATATATGTCTCATGCTGCTAATAAAGACATACCTGAGGCCGGGTAATTTATAAAGGAAAGAGATTTAATGGACTCACAGTTTCACATGGCTGGGGAGGCCTCGCAATCATGGTGGAAGGTGAATGAGAAGCAAATTCACGTCTTACATGACGGCAGGCAAGAGAGCATGTGCAGGGGAACTCCCCTTTATAAAACCATCATATCTCACGAGACTTATTCGCTATCATGAGAGCAGCACATAGAGACCTGCCCCCATTATTCAGTTACCTCCCACCAGGTCCCTCCCATAACATGAGAATTATGGGAGCTACAATTCAAGATGAGATTTGGGTGGGGACATAGCCAAACCATATCAGGGTGTATGAGATTCACACTGACAGGATCTCGCACACAGCATGAAGCTTATTAGGCAGGCAGTCAAAGCCAAATTGATGAGTGCACTAATGGGCATGCACATGAATCAGCTGGCACTGCTGTCTCCTGGCAGTTTGAACCTGCTTCTATTAATACTCCAGCCGTTTACTTTGATGTTCAATGAGTTGATTACTTGTCTGTCTCTCCTGAAATCTGGGAAGCTCCTGGAAGATGGAGACTCTTGAATTTCCCAAAGATCCGAGCATCCTGCTCTGCATGTTGCGGTCCCTCAGTGAGCACTTCTTGCTGATGATGTCTGTGTGATAAGCAGAGACCTACGTGGCTGTGGTCATTTCTCACGCTTGGATTCTTTCCTTCTCTCACATCTTTGCTTCCTCCTATAGTGACTGGCTCAGGTGCACACAGAGGTTTATGGTTTGAGTAAATGAAGCGAGGAGGTTGTTTTTTTAAAAAAAATAAAAGCAGTATTGCTGCCTATGTCTGCCCAAATGCCAGTTGAGAGATGGAAGTTCCAAGCCACCTGTCATGTCCCAATTCTTGTGCCAGGGGAATAGTTTTTCTAGAGGCCAGGGCAGTGGGCTGTGGTTCTTTTCAGTTCAAATAGAATGTTTAACTAATATTTATTAAGCACCGAGTGCATGTATCTAGTCCTGTTTGACATATTTTCTAGTCTGCTGCAAGCTATCCCTGAGGTTAGGTAGAAGAGAGTACAAAAAGAATGGGATTGGGAACTCATACAAATTGTGTGCCCTACTTATGTATCAGAAATGCTGTGAGATGCTTTTCCAAGAGCCATGTTAAATGTGCTTTTACATTTGGATCCTGTCAATGTGGTTCTTTAACTATCAGCATCAGAAACTTAAACTCTTAAAGGCAAGAAAACCAAGAGTAAGGGAAAGGAAATGTGCTGGAAAAGCAAAAGGGAAAAGCTCAACAACTAATGAGATTTCAGAAAGGACAGGAACCAGGTGAATTCCAGAAATGTAGTAGCATTAATTTAATCCTTCATCAATAAATATGTTTCTATTATCTGACCATGTGCTAGGCAAATGTCTTCTTCGTTAACAAGCCAGAACAGATACCTACCCCCTCCTATAGGATTGAGAGAGGGAGAAAACAAATAAACCAGTAACAGCACATAGAAATTTTACATGGCAAAAACAGCAATAAAAAACAACAAAGAAATCTGGGCGTGGTGGCTCACGCCTGTAATCCCAGCACTTTGGGAAGCCAAGATGGGTGGATCACCTGAGGTCAGGAGTACAAGACTAGCTTGGCAAATATGGTGAAACCCCATCTCTACTAAGAATACAAAAATTAGCAGGCTTGGTGGCAGGCGTCTGTCATCCCAGCTACTCGGGAGACTGAGGCAGGAAAATGGTTTGAACCTGGAAGTTGGAGATGGCAGTAAGCCAAGATTGTGCCATTGCACTCCAGCCTGAGCGACACAAGTGAAACTCTTTCTCTCTCTCAACAAAAAAAAAAAAAAAAAAAGAAAAAAGAAAAAAGAAATAAAGTAGAAAGTGACAAGGCAGGGAGATGCAGCTATTTAACATGGTATTCTCAGGAAAGTTCTTCCTGAGAACATGACTTTTGAGCAAAGATGGGAATACAATGGTAGATGAAACCAGGTAAGTGTCTGGAGGAAGAACAATCTGGTTAGAGGGACTGACAAAAGCAAACTGGAGGCAGAAAAGGCAGAAATGAACTTAAGAAGTCCCCGAGGTCCCGTGTTGCTGGGCTGGGTGGGAATAGATAGTAGACCACTTGTTTGCAATTTTTCTGTAGCTCAGATGAACATCCCTGGAAAGTGCAATGTTATTGACCTAGCTTGGGTCGTGTATCCGTACCTTGGCCAGGAGAGATAGAGACATTTGGAGAGACAGTCCTACCCAGTTTGCAAGCTAGGGGAGCAGGAAAGTTTGTAGAGGAAAGTGTAGTCTCTAATTCTATTACTAGAAGAAAGATGATTGTATGGAAAGGTCACTATACAAACCTCTTAGGGAGAGTCAAATGCTTTTGGTGTCTCCTCTCCAATTTAATACTATAAATGATTACTGAGTATGTACTGTGCCCAAAACACTGGGTCTGTGTTGTGGGACAGACAAAAGTGGAGATCCAGCCCCTGAATGATCAGGGAACAGTGAGGCATCTGGTAGAGATGGAACAGTTTTAACACTGATGCAAAGAAGATAGAAGGTGAGGAAATCTGTCAAGGAGGCTCTTGGAGAGGTTTACAAGCAAGAAGGCATTGCATATTCCATATATTGTGCCTTGCTTGTGAGTTCTTAATACTCACTCTACTAAAACACCCATTCATTTTATTAAAAAAAAAAATCATGCAGAGATTCTTGCAGTGCTGGGCTGTTCTGATAATCTCTAAGAACAAATTGGAAAAAACACATGTAAAAACTCAGTAAAATTTCAGTATTTTGTCATTTCCAGGGGACAAGGAGAAGTGAAATTACAGGAAGAGCCAAACTAAAGAAAATTAACAAATGATCAAGAAGCATTTGTATTGCATTTAAATATCAATACTAATAACACTACATGTTGCAAATAATTAAATAATTCAGTCATTCAAGTTTTCTTCATTCCAGACAGCATGCACACCATGCCTATGAAGAATACTAAACACTTTCCCATGCATTTTATCTTGAGCTTTCAAGATATTTAAATTGCCTACAAATTTTTTTCTTTGAAGTTCCTATAAGGGAGTCCTGTAATTTCAACTATAATTGTAATTATCTGTTTAGAGTTTTCCAGGTAACCATTGTCTTATCTATAAGTTTCCCAGGACAGTTTCTCTAGGTTTATAATTTCTCCAAATATAAATGCAGTAGCATGTATATTGGCAACATAAGACTGGTATAGAGAGTGAAGAGAAGGATGTTGAAAGTAGTTTAGAAATAAATTCCAAACAAGTAAATGCAGGATTTAACTATGAATTATTAAAGCCCAGGAATTGGATATCATAAAATTTTACTGGAAGTAGCTTTCTTGAGAGCACTAGTTAGTTTAGGGGCAATAAATTAAAGCGGGAATGACAAAGACAGGTGTTTTATCCTAAATAAATAAAAGGCAGGTGACACATTAATGTACACCATTCCAACAAATGCATTCTCTAAAAATTATTTCATCATCTAACAAACAAACAAACATCATTTCATCAGTTAACAAACCTTATGTGTTTGTCATTAAATGTTTGTCATAAATATTCCATTTTGACAGTGCTTACTCCATAAAACTTAAAAGTATAGCTTTAATAAGTCTATGAAATTTAATTAGCAATCATGCCAAAGTGTATCTCATGTTCAACAAATTGATATAATGTCAAACATCTTTTCTCAGGTATAATCTTCCACAAATCTCAATGTTGGATTTCAGCATTTATTGCTTTTATAGTAAGTGTAGTTTCTTTTAAAAATACTTCTTTTTCTTCAAGCTCACTGACTTTCCTTGGCTGTGTTCAATCTTTTAATGAGCCCATCAAAGATATTTTTCATTTCTGTACAATGTTTTCAATTTCTTGCATTTCTTTTCAGTTCTGTCTTAGAGTTCCTATCTCTCTGCTTATGTTACTCATCTGTTCTTGGAATTTCTGTCTCTCTGCTTATATTACTCATCTGTTCTTGCATGTTGTCTACTTTTTCCATTAGAGCTTTTGGCATATTAGTCATAGTTGTTTTAAATTTCCAGTCTGATGATTTCAACATCTCATCCATATCTGAGTCTTGTCCTACTGCTTGCTGTCTTTCTTCAAACTGTTTTTTTGTCTTTTAGTATGCCTTGTAATTTCTTTTGTTGAAAGCTGAATGTGATGTACTGGGTAAAAGGAACTGAGGCAAATGGATCTTTAACATAAAGTTTTATCTTTATTAAGATAAGGGTTAGGGTTAGGCCATCTTTACTGTTTGCTTTAGCTGTAAGGATTAGAGGCTAAAATTTCTTTGGATTTTTTTTTTTTTTTTTTGTCTCCTCTGTTGTCTTTGGGTTTCCCTAGAGAGTTCTTCTTAAATAAGGTCTGCACCATGCAGCTCTTTCAGTTGTTTTCTCCTTACTACTGGTTGCAGTGGTGTTTTCTTTTCCTGGGCTTCTGTGTCAGTATGTTGTGATTCTTTGTATTTGCCTGTCTGTCTCTTTAACTTTTGGTGTAGTGGTTTTCCTTGTGACTTCAGTTCTCTGTTAGATGTAAAAAGGCTTGCTGATTTTCACTTTGTTTAGCTTGTTTCTTGTTGTAAGGATGAAACATGACTTCTAAGCTCCTTACACGTTGAACTGAAAACCAGAAATCTAGGAAGTCTCCCTTTTTAATTTGGAAGAGTTGGAAAAATACTTGTAAGTCATTATATAATTTCTATACTCTGTGCTTAATGTCATCCTCACCTCTCTGGGTTAGTCCTAAATCATAGATCTTGAGGTATGGAATCTTGACATACCTGAAAATGAAACAAACTATTAAGTATCTTATGAAATAATCTACTTTAATTTTTTTTAATATAAATGTGTCAGAACCCAAGATGATATTATTTTCTGAAGTCATCTTATGCTAGAGTAACATCAGTTACTCATGCCTACTCAAAAGGGGTTCCACACTGTGCCTTGCTGGGGAGGCAGAGCAGGTGTTCCGTTTTTAATAATGTCACCTCTTAATGTCAGAATGGTAAGAATTTTTAGAAAATGACTATTCATAATTTACCAGTCTAATTTGTGCTTGGCCATTTGCTGGTATTCTTTACATGTAATATGTCATTTTTTTCTCCATAATTGCCCTGGGATGGATGTTATAGATTCATCTTTGTTTACAGATGAGAAAAGTGAAGGTCAGAGAGGTGAAGTGACTTTCCCAGGTTTCCACTGCTAGTGAGTGAGATCTTACATTCTTTTATTTTATTTTTATTTTTTGGTACTGTTTTTGAGAGCCTGTGTATAGTTCACACTTGCAGCTCATCTCAGTCTAGACTAGCCACATTGCAAATGCCCATGAAATCATGTGGCTAGTGCCTACCATATTGGACAGCACAGGTCTAATAGGTATGCAACACATGGGGCCAGCCAGTACATGATTCAGCAACAAAATGCCATGTTTGTGTTTCAGATATGGTTACATTATAATAAAAGCTAACATGTACATAGAGTTGACTACGTGCCAGGCACTGTTCTGAGTACTTTGTTTTAACTCGTGAGGAGTCCATGAGTAATTTACTTTTGCTATCCACGTATTGCTGATGAATAAACTGAGGAACCGAGAAATTGTGTATATTACCCATAGACACGCAACCAGGGACTCAAAGCTGGGATTCAAATACAGAGAGTTTGGCTACAGGGTCTGTATTTCCACCACCTTGCTCTTCTCCTCATGTGATAATAGTTGGGCTTCCACATTTTTACTGTGTCATTTTTAAGTTCCAAGCAGAATATTTGTACACCTGGCTGGAGTGAAAGAGGGTAAATTAATTTTCATTTAAAATTGAAATTGCCAACTGTGTTTCTATCTGGATTTCTTTTAATCTCCCATTGATCTATGCCTTTAAACCTGGGAATGGAATTTTAAATAAGCAGGGCACACTGATGAACATGGAGTGAGGTCTGACATATACTTTAGCCATGCCAACAAGAAGCCAAAATGCCCTGTGAGGGTAATTAATGCCCTTACCTCTCTGTGTGTTCTCAGTAAGTCCAGTTATCTCAGAGCTCAGACTACTTCTAGGAGATAATTAGGGGCTGCTGAAAGCTGCATTAACTCTGCCAGGCCACAAGGGCATTGTACATCACTGCTTCTCAAAGGGACTCATCCACTTTCAGCAAGTTGCAACATCTCAACCCTAATCCCCAGAAGGGTTGAACATGGGTAACTTGAGTTACTACATTCTCATTTGGAGGTTTTGAATCTCTTTTTACAGAGGCTGATATCATTTCTGTGTTTTAAAGGTAACTTTGGCAACGTGAGGAGTTAATACCACACATCCAGGGAAGTTTGGTTAAAAGATGAGGACATTGTTTAAAGGCTGGGAAAGAGAATCATTGACATTTTTGATTCATGACTTTGTATTTATTTTATAGCCAGCTTCTCACTCCATCTATCTTTCTCATACAAACTGTCAAGTTTTGCTGGGGCTGAATAGTGGTTGTTTATAAAACCCTTATTAAGTATCCCACCTTTTTCATGTATTAGTTCTAATCCTACAATAACTGTTACAATGATTATAGTAGCAAACATATAGTAAAGAGTAAGAATGTACCAGGTATGATTCTGAGTGCCTCATGTATGTTTACCCAGTGAATATCACAACTATGTACAGTATAGGTACTGCCTATAATCTTTTTCTTATAGACTGAGCATAGCCAAGAATGAAGATCATGAATGATGTCCTAAACTGTCAAGCTGTGCATCCAACATCAAACCTAGGAGTCTGCTCAGGAATTTGTTCTCTTTCTCCCTACATGACATGGCTTTTATATGAGTTATAATGATAACTGTTCATATACTTCAGAGCAAAAAATTAAGGCACAGAGAGATGAAGTAACTTGCCTGAAGTCATCTAGTTTGTGAGGAAATTGAAGCAAGTCTGTTGGACTCCCAAGCCCACTCTTTCTTCTAAGCTGCAAGGGAAGAAATAATCCTTTCCACTAGGGGAGAAGCTTAGGAGTACATAAATCCCAGTAATATTTGGCTGTGAAAACATTGTTTTTTCCACTTAAGGAAAATATGTATTGTATATAAGTCATGCTGTTGAAGATGGTGGCTTCCAGACTTTTGTGTTTCTCCTATGTATTGGATGAGTGGGAAAAAATTAACATGAAAAAAGACCCTAAACACAGTTATCACACTTTCTGTAAATCATCAAACAGTGCAAAAGTTAATGCTTTATTTCATGACAGCCTTTCCTCATTTTCTACTTAATTAACAAGTATGCTGTCATGGCAAAAGTTTCAGGATTACCATTAGAAATCTGTAAGACTCAAATGGTTCTCAAGAAAGTCGATTTAGGTACATGAATGTCAACAACAGAATGAAAACAAAATGAAAAATCTCTGATAACCACAATGTTCCTAAAGTTTTATTGGCCAGTATGTTATTTTATAAATTTGTTTAAATCACTTGTGGTATGATGAAAATTTAAAAAATCTATATGCTTTATGCAGTCTCAATAATTTTTGGACTACTCATATCTTCTACCAATTAATATATTCTTTTCTCTTTATAAGAATATCTTGATGTTGAGAAATTTTAAAATACAAAGGAGATCAAAGAAAATTAATGAATGAACCACCAAAATGACAGTATTAACATTTTATATACATTTAAAGTCCTTTTTATATTACTTTTAATATTCCAGGTAAGCTCAAATTCCCATTTCTTTCCCTTGCACAGATACCTTTCTGTCTCCAGAGTCAATCCCACAAAACAGTGGAAAAACTACATCATAAATTTCTATGAATTTATATATGTGTTGTATTCACATGTATTGTAAGTCCATATAAGTGATTTCATACTTTACAATGTATCATTCTTTAACTTTATTTCACTCAGCATGGTTTTTGAGATCTATCCATATGAATGCATAAAGATCAAGTCTTTTCTGCTTAATATCCTTACGGGGTTTTATCATATCAGTATACCACATTTGATTTATTCATTCTCCTATTGATGGCTCTTGAGTTTGTTTCTAAGAGTTCACTCTAGCTTATTTATAACCCTTTGTATCTTTGTAAGTACCTGTATTGGTTTGCTAATTACAAAATATTTTGCCATCACAAGATGCCATGAACTGCATGGCTTGACTAATTGTTCTGGAGGCTGGAAGTCCAAGATCAAGGTGTCAGTGGGTTGTATTTCTCCTGAGGCCTCTCCTTGACTTGCAGAAGGCTGTCTTCTCACTGTATCCTCACGAAACCCTTCCCCTGTGCACAAGCTTCCCTGATGTCTCTTCCTTTTCTTATAAAAACACCAGTTCTGTTGCATTACAGCCCACGCTTATGACCTCATTTAATCTTCATTTTCTCTTTCAAGGTCCTGTTTCCAAATATGGGCATACTGGGGGTTAGGACTTCAGCACAGGAATCTTGAAGGACACAATTCAGTACGTAACAGAACCGTAGGAGGCAGTCTAAACTGAAGGTTAAGAGCACGGGCTCTGGTATCAGGTCTGCGAGTGTTTGGTCTTGACTCACCACATTCCAGCCATGGGGCTTTAGCAAGCAGCTCAACATTGCAGCAACTCAGCAACAATAATACCAATCTATCCTACAGAGTTGTTGTAATTATTAAGGGAGGTACATATAAATCACCAAAACTGCCTCACTCAAAATGAGTTATTGTTAGATATCCTTGTGTATATTAACAAGAGTCTACCTAAACATGTACCTTGGCTGGTTTAGGTGGCTCATGCCTGTAATTGCAGGACTTTGGGAGACTGAGGCCAGAAGATCGCTTGAGGCCAGGAGCTCAAAACCTGGTAAACAAAGTGAGACCCTGTCTCTACCACAAATTTTTTAAAAAATAAGCTGGTCAAGGTGGTATGTGTCTGTTATCTTAGCTATTTGGGAGACTGAGGCAGGAGGATCACATGAACCCAGGAGCTGGAGGCTGCAGTGTGCTATGATCGTGCCACTGCACTTCAGCCTGGGTGACAGAGCAAGACCCTATCTAGAATGAATGAATGAATGAATGAATGAATGAATGAATGAAACGTACCTAGTTATAGAATTTCCAAGGCCTAAGGGACACATTAACAATTTTTCTATCTACTGCCGAATTTCTGTCCCTGGTGATTACACCAATGAACACTCTCACTAGTCAAGTACAAGAATTCATTTTTCCTCATTTCCTGGCCAAGAATTCGTTTTTCCATACTTCAGCATTTCCATCCATCTGATGTTTGGGGAAAAAAAAGTATGTCATGAATACACTTTTTGGATAGATACTTCTTTCAGAGCATCTACAAACCATAAGGAAAAAAGTACACAGGTGCTCCTGTACACATCTAATAACCACCTCGTAGTATAGTCCAAAACAGAAAAAAACACGCAATACAAACTAAAACTCCCTTTGGCTAGAGTTGGATGAAAGCAGAAATCCAGTTTATAAAGTGAAGTACCCATTTAGCTGTGACGATTTTCTTTTGGCTGAAGCATTGGTTCCCAAATTTCTTTTTGCCCAAGAATCATCTGAAGCACTTGTTAAGTGCTGATTTCTGGACTGTGCAGTGAGAGATTCTAATTTAACCCTGATGTGAGGACAAGAATCTGAATTTGTAACAAGCACCCCTTGTGATCCATTTTAGATATGTAACCTACAGTTTAAGGGACACAGCTTTAAAAATAAAATGTTCTCTGGACATATTTCTAAGTGGTAGGCTGTGATTTAAACTCTTACTTGTATCTTAACCTAAATAGACATCCACCGTGCAAGTAAACACTGTCATAAGCTTTGGAAATGCATCTTCCCAAGAATATTTCCTGTGTTTAATGTGAAAGTCATTGACTAGGGAATAATTTCTAAGGTCCTGTCCAGTTCCTATGTTTTATGTTCTGTTTCTGTTACATTTCTGTCATCACTTCCATTCACTGCCAATCCCGAGCAAGGACATGCTATTCACATACTGCAGGTCATTTAGCAACAATAGTGAATTGATCTCAGAAACTTGCAATGGAGGGAAATCAGGCTGCTCACTTAAAGTTAAATTTATAATTTGATCTTATAATTTAACATAACAGATAAGATCATTACATTTGTCAATGTCTCGTTAGAAAGTGGAAAATCTCCCAGATAAAAATCTGCACTCACAGGATCTAAATGTAATTGATGTTTAACTAGTATGAAATAAAGCTACTGGGATAAAAATCTGGAGGAAATAATGTGAGGACTGCGAAGGCATTAAAGGACGTGGAGTCAGAGTATCAAAGACAGCCTGAAGAACTGGCATGCCTCTAGGCCCTGTCCAAAGAGGTGATTGTCCAAATTTCCGCTCTCATTTATTCCCATGATAAAGGTGATGCATTAATCAAAACAATGATAGAATGCCATTTTTAATGTTAATTTTATTTTGTTTAGGGGACCATTTTTTAGCCAATTGATTGGAAAAAAAAAGATTATGTCTGGTGCTTGAGGATTTATTCACCATCATACACTGCTAGCAAGATTGTAAATTGACACAAACTTTCTGAAAGCAATTGGCCATGTTATCACAGGCTTCAAAAATGTGTATTTTCATAGATTAATTTCAAATTTAAGAATCTAAGGAAATAACTAACCCATGCAATTTTTTTTCCTATGAGGATATTTATTGCATTGTTTCTGTTGCTATAAATATATAATAAAAGGAAATAAATTATGTAAATTTTGTATATCACAAAATGAAGTTTTAATTCAGAAATAACTCTAAGAATTATAAATGTTATTTTCACATGGAGAGCTAGAAACAGTGTATTTTCAAGTAAAATAATCACTTCACAGTGCAGTAAATTTTAGTTTAGAAAACACATATCTATTCTCATAGAAAAAGAGTGAAGATAACATCTATATCAAAAAATTCTTGACCGGGTGTAGTGACTCACACCTGTAATCCCAACACTTTGGGAGGCTGAGGGGGGGTGAATCACCTGAGGTCAGGAGTTCAAGACCAGCCTGGCCTTCATGGTGAAACCCCATGTCTACTAAAAATACAAAAAATTAGCCGGGTTTGGTGGTGCATGTCTGTAGTCCCAGCTACTTGGAAGACTGAGGCAGCAGAATTGTTTGAACCCAGGAGACGGAGGTTGCAGTGAGCTGAGATTGCACCACTGCACTCCTGCCTGGGTGACAGAGTGAGACTCCGTTTCAAATAATAATAATAATTATTATTATTTATTTTCTCTTCATTTTCTATAATGAAGGTATTCTTTATTTGTAAAGTTATTACCCATTTTTAACAGAATTTTGGTTTATGTAATTGGTTTCTTTTGAGTGTCATTAAGGTCAATCATTCATTTGGCAAACATTCTTCAAGTGTGTACCATGTACCTTGGAATACTTGAGTGAAAACATGGAGATTCCTACCCTTTTGAAGTTTACCTTCTAGCTTGCATTCTAGCCTATTCTTCTGAGCAAGAGCCATGCTATACATTGACCTTGCCTGGAGTCTGGACAGTGAGGGTGGTCCCACCTCACTGCCTGTGAACCTGTGGTCCCCTCCAAGGACCTGAGACACCAAGAGGCCCTAGAGCCCAGCCTTGTCTGGGATACCTCAAAGGGTCACCATGGTGGTTCTGTTTTCCAATATGAGTAAATGCCTCCCAGCCTCTCCCTGTGTGGTCAGGTCCCAGCTGCCAGGCTCCCTCCCCAGCTCCTGGCTTGGCTGATGGAATCACAGTTAGAGTCTAAGCTAACCTAGGTTTGAGGACCATGGTTGTACACAGAAACATGTGTACTTGCAGGTCTATGCTTGTGGGTGGGTACACAGTGTGCCCCCCACCCAGAATCCATTTGATTCCCACAAAATTAACAACTCTACCAAGATAATGCTACTGATGAACCGCTGGCCTCTCAGATGGTCTGACTATTCTCTCTCTCACTCTCTTTTTTTGTCTCTCTGTTTCTCTCCCACCCCACTTCTCTCTGGTCAGTAAGTCTAGTGAAATATCCTTGTGAAATGTGATTATTTTTAATCCAGGGGTGTCCAATCTTTTGGCTTTCCTGGGCTGCATTGAAAGAAGAATTGTCTTGGGCCACACGTAAAATACACTTTCACTAACAATAGCTGATGAATTAAAAACTAGGTCAGTGCATAAATCTCATGTTTTAAGAAAGTTTGCAAATTTGTGTTGGGCCACATTCAAAGTCATCCTGGGCTGCACGCAGCCGTGGGCCGCGGGTTGGGCAAGCTTGATCTAATACAATAAAAACTTGTTTCTTTTTCTGGCTGCTTCTGCCTGGTACAAAGACAAAGAAGAGACTGAAACATTGTATTAAAATTTATCTTGATGCACTTCCATGTTTGATGATTGGTTGAGATCTTGTTTTCATAAACAGTTGATATTTTATCAAATGGCAGTGGATCAGGCTTAAGAGTGATAGGCCTCTAATCTTTTAGTCATTATCCACACTGATCAGATTAAATAATCAGTATAATAGTTCTGCAAACAGATGGTGGTGAGTGATTTTGGTGGTGGTAGAAGGAATGAATAAATTGGAACAAGTCTTATATCTTAATAACAGATTAGATTCACCTAAAACCCCATTGTATATTGAGGTACTAAGTCATTTTTTTAGATTCTTTGTGCACAGTTGCATTTTCCGATATTTCCACAAAGGAAATATATATATACTTTTAGAAAAAAAAAATGCTATTAAGTTAAAGAGGATGTACAATTTTCAACATTCCACCTGCTTTTAAACCTGGCAAGGTTCATTGAGTCCTAACCTCCACTAATAATTTTATTTGTATTAAGGGTGGGAATGCTTTGCTGCTCCAAGTCAGAAAACAAAATAGATCATTAATCCCTGACATAGCATTTCATTTACTGATGAAATCCTCCAGTGCTTCTAATTTAGTCGGTCATTTTGTCCAGTGCTGAACAGAGATTAGTAGACTAAGCCAGTCAGTCTGGGTCTCCCATTTGATCACTGGGAAGGAAATATTTTCTCTTATAGCAGAAAAGTACCCTAAGCAAACCTTTAAGAGGTTTGGGAAGTGATATTCCTTTGCAGACTGTGGAGTTTTAAGTGCTTTTTCAGCATTTATAAAGCCTCATTGCTTGAGAAGGGGTTCATTTCCCTGGTTTTCTTCAGGCTCCCCACCACCATCCCACTTTGCTTCACAGTCCTGAAATTCAGCTAGTGGAATCTTTTTATTAGCAATTGAAACAATGTCCAGTTCAGGAGAGAAGGCTTCTATTTGCACCTCCAGTCTAAAACGCCCTCATTATGGATAAAAGTCCGGAGTTCCTCTTCTATTTCTTAATCCTTCTGGGAAAACTCCTCTGCCCTCACTGTCCCATCATTTTGTAGTTAAAAGTCTCAACTCAATCTTATCTCCAGCTCTGTCCCTTGTGTTTGACATATTTCAGCAGGTTGTCAAAAATGCTCAGACTTCAGGAATAATTAAGCTACCTAAACTAAATTGGATTTTAAAACTTTTCGTAGATACTGATCACTCACCCAAGAACCCCTTTGACTCCCCTCCTGTGTAGATCCTCACTTCTCTGAGGTGGAGAGAGCACAGGCTCTTTACAGGAAGGACACTGAGTTTATATAAAAACAAACCCTGAATTTGAGCATCATTAGGAAGAAGGAAGTCTTGGGGATGACGTCCTTTCAGCTCATGTTAATCCATCAGGCTTCCCTAATGATCTGCATTTTCTTTCTAAATAAAATCTCGACTGTGAAATAACATAATATGTAGATTTAAAACTTCCATGAGTGGCACAAGTTCAGACATAACCAGCTTCATGCACATTTGTGTCCTTCCACAAGGTCAGACTTGTATTGATGCTATTTTAATTATAAAACCCGTGAACCACATTGAGCTCCCAAGGAGGCACTTCTTAGTATTAGCCACTCACTCGGTAGCCAGGGCTGTGGGTATACATGCTCAAGCCACTCCACAGATCAGTCAATATTACAAAGTGTAGGTAATCGTATACTTAATCAATACATAAATAATACAGGTCAAACAATCCACATCAAACAAACTAACATTTAACATCAAGAGAAAAGGGAATAGGGAAAAGGGGTTAATGAGCCAGTCTAAGGAGAGTCACATGGAAAAGGAGAGTGTCCTGGCTTGATCCAGATGGATGTTAATATCTTGCAAGGAAAAGTCTTTGATTTGGTCAGAACCTTTGATGGCAGATGCTGGGTACTGATCACCAGTGGCAGCAAGACAGGGTCTGTCAAGACGGCCATGTGTAGCTGGTGAAGTCCTGCTCATTTTATGGCCCTTGAGCCCTCTGGCAAGGTCTAGTAGTAAATGGTTACACCTCTATCTGGTTGACTGTTGTCTCTATTCATTAGGTGAGCACCTGGACCCGTTGGCTTGATGCCTTTTAAAATGTAAGATGGAGTCTTTTTCTAAGATGAAGTCACTTATGTCAAGGGTATACAAAAACAATGGATTCAAGAAAAAGGAAGGACCATCTAAGATTTCAAATTGCTTAGTTTTAACCCCAGAATGATGGAGTAATAAGAATGGGAGGTACAGTGAGGTATTAGGATGGCATTTTCCTAGAAAACTGCTGAACACACTATCTAGTCTCAGAGATGTTTGGCTCTCCCTGGGAAGCCGCTCAATTTTCCTCACTTAACCTACAGTGTGTCTCAGGTATGGTTGCAGACAGAATAGATTTCTTGTGCCTCATGCCCACTCGAGGAATCCCAAAGGCAGTCTCATTCCAAAGGGTAAAGAGGGTCACAAACACCTCTAATAACAGATAATCCTATTGGAACAATCTGAAATGCTAAGGGTAGGTGCATATTAAGTATGCACTCTGAACAGCAGAATCATACATTTCAGTGTTGGAAATACATAAAACCTATTGTTTTCATTGTGTGCAATGTTCTAAGCATTTCACATGTTTAACAACCCTTATGTTTGGTAACAGCTGATTTAGATTCTTGATTTTAAGCATGAGAATACTGAAGTGAAGACGTTTTATAATTTGGCTAAAGTCACTCAGGGAGTTAAGGGCAGAGGTTGAACTAGAATCCAGGTTTCCCAGTTTCAGGAAACTGGTAGATATTTTTACTATACCATGCAGTGATCACATTTTGAGCTACCATCTCTAATTCAAAAGTCCAGTGTAACAGGGAGACGTTTGCAATCAGCCAAAACTAAGTGACATTATTTAGTTACTTGTTATACTTAGGTGCTTATAATGGATTATGATACTTCCCAGAGGCAAGATGTACGCGTCCCTAAGAAAAAGAGTGCACTGAACTAGGTTGGCCACTTTGGGTTAATGCTTTTCAGTATTTTTCTCCTGTTATCTCCACATTTCTCAGCTTAGCCAAGCTAACTCCACTACTTTATGTTTTCTAGGCTTATTAATCATGCCATTCAAAGCTTTCGGCTGAACTATGCATTGTGTTCTTTTTTTTTTTAATCTCAGCTATGTGGATCCTACAACATAGTTATTTTTATGTCTGTTCGCATTTATCTCATAAAACTTCTTGAAACTCTTCAGACTATAAACTGTGCCTTGTAATAAATGTCTAAGAAAGTGGCACATACAAGCACATTTATTTTAGGTATGCTGTTACTGTTCTGCATAAGGTATTGCTAAAAAAGAGGTAACAAGCCACTTGGTTCTAGTAGCAAGGAAGAACTGTAAGTATTAACTGCTTTGCATAATCATGATTTGGGGCTTATGTTATGATGTTTAATCTCACAACCTGACATCCAGCAATTATATAACTTTTTTATTTTTATGCAAAATAATAAGATGCCTTTTTACAGGAAAGGTCCAGACTCTACTTGTCAAGTATATATTTTATAGCAGCTTTGTGTAGTAGAGAGGCCTCACTCAGGCTTGCTTATAATTGAATGAGTAATGTGGGTTAAAATTGGATGTATAATTGAATGACTAGATGACTTCTTGAACTTTTATTTGGTGTGTTTTGAAAACAAAGTTTGGGAAATGAGGTAGCCTCAACAATTAAAATTGTAATTTATAAATATGAAAATGATATAAGAGGTATAAGAAGTTGCTCTGATAATCTTGTCAAAACAACTACCCTCTAAGTTATTATAGAGCTAAAAAAAGTAAATTAATGGGATGCTAATAGAAAAACAAAAGGCAAAACATAAGTTTAAGTAATTTAGTCATCACACATATGTGAAACAGTAATGGATTATGAAATAATACCTAGACAATTAGCTAAATGTTTAGATCTACTTTTCAGAGTATGCATTAAAGTAAACTTTTACATCATTAAAAAATAAAATATATTAATAACAGTATTTAAAAATTAAACACAAATGTTCATGAGTATTTTATGTCTAAATGGGGACTGGAGGGGGACAAATGAAAGTTAATCAATAGAATACTATAAAACATTGATGAAAGAAATTGAAGATGACACAAATAAATATATCTCATGTTCATGGGTTGGATGAATTAATATTTTTAGAATGTCCAAACTAACCCAAGCAATAAACAGACTCAATGCAGTCATAATTTCAAATATCAAAATATCAATGCCATTTTTTCACAGAAATAGAAAACAATTCTAACATTCATATGGAACCACAAAAACCTCAAATAGCCAAAGCAATCTTGACTTAAAAAAAGATGGAGACATCACACTTCTGGATTCAAATTACATTACAAAGCTATAGTAACCAAAACAGTATGGTACTAACCTAAAAATGGACACATAGAAAAATGGAACATCAGAGAGAGCCTAGATATAAACCCACACATACAAGATCAATTGATCTGCACCAAGGGTCCCAAGAATACCAAATGGTGAAAGTATAGTCTTTTCAACAAATGTTGGGAAAACTTGGTATCTGTATGCAAAGGAAAATATTGTATTGCTCACATACAGAAAGATCTACTGAAAAAAAGATTAAAGACTTAAATATAGGACCTAAAATCATAAAACTCCTAGAAAAAAAATCATAGGTAAAAAGTTCCTTGACATTGGTCTTAGCAGTGATTTTCTGAATATGACACCAAAAGCACAGGCAACAAAATTAAAAACAAACAAGTGGGATGACATCAAACTAAAAAGCTTCTGCATAGCAAAGGAAATAGCAAAATGAAAAGGCAACATACAGCATGGAAGAAAATATTTACAACCATATACTTGATAAGAGGTTAATATTCAAAATACATAAGGAAATCCTACAACTCAATAGCAAGAGAACAAATAACTTAAAAATGGACAGAGAACCTGAATAGACATTTTTTTCCAAAAAAGACTAATGATGGTCAACACGTATAGAAAAGATTGTCAACACTATTAATTATCAGGAAATGTAAACAAAGCCGTAGTGAGATGGTGGATATCACTTCATGCTTGTTAGAATGGCTATAAATAATTTTTTAAAAGATAACAAGCATTGTTAAGGGTGTGGAGAAAAGAATCCTGATACATTGCTGGTGGAATGTAAATTGATAGTCTTTATGGAAAACAGCATAGAAGTTTCTCAAAAAATTAAAAATAAAACTACTGGCCAGGTGCAGTGGTTCACACCTATAATCCCAGCACTTTGGGAGGCTGAGGCAGGTGGATGACTTGAGGTCAGGAGCTCGAGATTAGCCTGGCCAACATGACAAAACCCCGTCTCGACTAAAAATACAAAAATTAGCTTGATGTAGTGGCAGTTGCCTGTTAACGCATCTACTCGGGAGGCTGAGGGAGGGTAATTGCTTGAACCGGGAGATGGAAGTTGCAGTGAGCCGAGATGGCACCACTGCACTCCAGCCTGGGGCACAGAGTGAGACTCCATCTCAAAAATACAATAAAATAAATTTAAAAATAAAAACAGAACTACCACATAACTCAGCAATCCTTCTTTTTTGTACTTATCCAAAATAATTAAAATCAAGATCTTGAAAAAATACCTGCACTTTTTTTGTTCATTGCAACCTTATTCACAGTAGCCAAGATATGGAACAGCCTAAATGTGTCCATCAACAGATGAATGGGCAAAGAAAATGTGGCATATACATATAATGGACCATTCAGCCTGAAAAACAGAAGGAAATCCTGGCATTCATGGTAACATCGATGAACCTGTAAGACATTATCCTAAGTGAAATAAGCCAGGGAAGAAGTAACAAGGGGAGGAGGAAAGGAGGAAATGATGGTCAAAGGGTACAAAGTTTGGATGACGCAAGTTCTGGAGATCTACTACAGCAGGGGTCCCCAGTCCCCAGACCACAAACTGGTACCAGTCCATGGTCTGTGAGGAATCGGGGCCACGCAGCGGGAGATGAGCATTACCGCCTGAGCTGCGCCTCCTGTCAGATCAGTGGCGGCATTAGATTCTCATAGGAGTGGAAATCTTACTGGCAACTGTGCCTGCCAGGGATCTAGGTTGCACACGCCTTATGAGAGTCTAACGTGTAACGATCTGAAGTGGAACAGTTTCATCTGGAAACCATTCCTCTGACCCCTGACCCCACTGTACCCTGGTCTGTGGAAAAATCATCTTCTACAATACTGGTTCCTGGTGTCAAAAAGTTTGGGGACTGCTGTACTGCTGTACTACACAGCATAGTTTCCATAGATAACAATACTATATTGTGTACTTAACATTTGCTGAGAGGATAGATCAGACCTTACGTTGAATGTTTTCAGCACACAGATGTGCTTGTGCACATGCAGAATAATAATAAAGGGGGCAGGAGGGAACTTTGGGAGATGATGGATGTGTCAAAGGCCCTGATGGGGTGATGGTATCACGAGTGCATACTTATCCCCAAACTCATCAAATTATATATATTATATATGTATAGCTTTTTACATGTCAATCATATCTCAAGTCATTTAAAAATAAAATCAATAATATCACAGAAAAGTGATAAAGATCGTGATTGCACTATGCAAAACATGTACACTAGCCATTAAATTATTATTAGCTTTAATGAGCTAATAATTATTCAGTGCTAAATTTCAGGTAGTTTTTCTGAATGTATTACATAAATTATTATGTAATAATTAACCCTTTTAAATCTCACCACAACCCTGTGAGATAGTTTTACTATCTTTTACAGATGAGCAGCTGAGACACAGGAAGTTAAATCACTTCCTCAAAGAAATATGATTAGATCTTGATGAACAGAAGATCTTAATTTTAATACATTTAAATTCATCATTTTTTTCTATTATAGCTAATGCTTTTTGAGTCTTGCTTCCAAAACCATTAACTTCCCCAAAGTCAGCAAGATATTTGCCAATAAAACTAAATGTTTCCAAAGGTTTTGTACTTATCTGTTAAGTCCTAATCCATCTGGAATTGATTTTTGTTTTTTTTTTTTTAGAGAAATAGAATCCCATTTCATTAAAAAATTTATATAATTATTTATCTAGTTTTATTTTGTGAAAATTCCTTTTCCCATGGATGTGCCTTCACCGCCATCACTTCAGCTCTTATATATTAATGGGTTTATTTCTGGGTGGCCTATTTAATTGGTTAATGTGACTATCTCTGCAATACTCCCACATTGCTTCAATCACTTGAGCTTCAAAGTTAGTCCTGTGCTAGGACACCCCTTTCTTATCCTTCTTCTTCTAAAATATTTAGATTCCATGTCGCTACTTACTCTTCCATCTACATTTTAGAAAATGTTTCTTTAGTGCCAAGAAAAACCCAATTGAACTTCTATTGAATTGCTCTGAAACTATTGAGAGATCTTCAAAAAACAGATATCTTTTTAACAAATATTCTTCTCACCCATCAAATTAGCAAATATCTTTAAAGTGAGAAGACTCAATGGAGAGGGTGAAGAGTGAAATTGTCTATCCTCATACATTGCTTGTGAGAGTTTAAATAGTACATTTTTTCTGGAAAGTTATTTGACAAATGTGTATGAAGAACATTAAAGATAAAACATTTTCAACAATTTTAATTCAGTATTTTGAATTCTGCAAATCTATATACCATAAGGAAAAAAATTGAGTATTTGTCATGGTTTTATGCCTAAAGATATTTACTAAAGATTGTTAATAAGTGAGAAAATTATTACTAGACTGTCTAACAATAGGATCAATTAATGAATTCCGATACATCCATTTATGGGATAATAAGTCATGTTTTTGAAATGTTTTTAATGGTATGAGTAAAAGCATGATATACTGCAAGAAAGCATGCATCAAAGTTTCAAAGGCATGCCTCAGAGATATTGCCAGTACAGTTTCAGACCAGTACAATGTAGCAAATAATGAAACAAAATGAGTTGCATGAATCTTCTGGTTTCCCAGTGCATAAAAAAGTTATGTTTACACTATAGTGTAGTCCATTATGTGTGCAATAGCATTATGTCTTAAAAACGTATATATCTTAATTTAAAAATCCTTCACTGCGAAAATACTCTAATGATCATCTGAGTCTTCAGCAAGCTATAACCTTTTTGCTGGTGGAGGGTCTTGCCTTGATGTTGATGGCTGCTAACTGATCGGGATGGGTGGTTTCTTAAAATGGCAATTTCTTAAAACAAGATACTAATGAAATTTGGCACGTTGGTTGACTCTTCCTTTAATGAAATATTTATCTGTAACGTGGTGCTGTTTGATAGCATTTTTACTCTATAGTTTCAAAGCAATTGAATAGACATTTCAGTAAAACTTCTTTTCAAATTGGAGTCTATCGTGTCAAATCCTGCTGCTGTTTAATCAAACTAAATTTATGGAATATCCTAAGTTATTTGTTGTCATTTCAATAATGTTCACAGCATCTGCACCAGCAGTAGATCCCATCTCAAGAAACCACTTTCTTTACTCATCCATAAGAAGCAACTCCTCATTCATTCAAAGTAGCTCATGAAATGCAGGATTCAGTCACATATTCAGGCTGGATTTCTAATTCTAGTTCTCTTGCTATTTTCACCACATCTGCAGTTACTTCCTTCAGTGAAGTCCTGAAGCCTTCAAAGTCATCCATGAGCATTGGAATCAGCTTCTTCCAAACTCCTATTAATGATATTGTTACCTTCTCCCATGAATCATAGAAGTCCTTAATGGCATCTAGAATGGTGAGCTTTATGAAGAAATTTTCCAATTCGCTTTTCCCAGATCCATCAGGGGAATCACCGTCTACAGCAGATATATCCATACACAATGTATGTCTTAATTAATATACTTCAAAGTCAAAATTTTCCTTGATTCATGGGCTACAGAATAAATGTCATGTTAGCAGTCTTGGAAACAACATTATTCTCCTTGTACACCTTCATCAGAGCCTTTGAGTGACTAGGTGCATTGTTAATGACATTAGTATTTTGAAAAGAATCTTTTTTTTCTGAGCATTACGCCTTAGCACTAGGCTTAAAATATTCAGTAAACTATGCTGTAAACAGATGTGCTGTCATTCTCAAGCTTTGTTTTTCCATGTCTAGATCACAGGCAGAGTAGACTTGGCATAATTCTTAAGGACCCTAGGATTTTTGGATGGGAAATTAGCATTGGCTTCAACTTAAAATCACTAGCTACATTAGCCCCTAACAAGAGAGTCAGGCTGTCCTTTGAAGCTTTGAAATCTAGACTTCTCTAGGCACGAAAGTTTTAGATGGCATCTTCTTCCAATAAAAGGCTGTTTGGTCTACATTGAAAATCCGTTGTTTAATGTGCCTACATCATCTTCATCAGTAATTTTAGATCTTCTAGATAACTTGCTGCACTTCTGCATCAGCACTTGCTGCTTTATCATGCACTTTTATGTTATGGAGATGGCTTTTTTTTTTTTTTTTTTTTTTGACAGAGTCTCGCTCTGTCGCCCAGGTTGGAGTGCAATAGCACCATCTCGGCTCCCTGCAACCTCACCTCCCGGGTTCAAGCAATCCTCCCACCTCAGCCTTCAGAGTAGCTAGGATTACAGGCAGCCACCATCATGCCTGGCTATGTTTTGTATTTTTGTAGGGACGGGGTTTCACCATGTTGGCCAGGCTGGTCTCGAACTCTTGACCTCCAGTGATCTGCCCGCCTTGGCCTCCCAAAGTGCTGGGATTACAGGCGTG
Organism: Rhinopithecus bieti; assembly: GCF_001698545.2. NCBI lineage: Eukaryota > Metazoa > Chordata > Mammalia > Primates > Cercopithecidae > Rhinopithecus > Rhinopithecus bieti. The sequence continues at coordinate 4,762,843 of NW_016804580.1, read as the reverse complement.
AGCCACTGTGCCTGGTGGAGACAGCTTTCTTTCCTTCAACCTCATGAACCAGCCTCTGCCAGCTTCCAACTTTTCTGCTGCAGCTTCCTCACCCCTGTCAGCATTCACAGAATTGAAGAGAGCTAGGGACTTGCTCTGGATTAGGGCTTCAACTTAAATGAATGTTGTGCCTGGTTTGATCTTCCATCCAGACCACTTAAACTTTCTCCAAATCCAAAATAAAGCTGTTCTGCTTTCTTGTCATTCATGTGTTCACTGGAGTTGCATTTTACATTTCCTTCAAGAACTTTTACTTTGCATTCACAACTCTGCTCTTTGATGCAAGATACCTTGCTTTGGGCTTATTGTATTAGTCAGGGTTCTCTAGAGGTACAGAACTAATAGGATGAGCTATATATCTATATATAGATATAAGCCTATATATAGATATATAGCTCATCCTATTAGGGTTCTCTTAGATGGACAGAACTAATAGGATATATTCATATATAGGATATATATAGGATATATATGGGAGTGTGTATGTATATATGGGATATTATTAAGTAGTATTAACACACATGATCACAAGGTCCCACAATCGGCCATCTGCAAGCTGAGGAGCAAGGAAGCCAGTCCAAGTCCCAAAGCTGAAGAACTTGGAGTCCGATGTTCCAGGGTAGGAAGCATCAAGCATGGGATACATATGTAGGCTGGGAGGCTAAGCCAGTCTTTATTTTCATGTTTTTCTGCCTGCTTTATATTTGCTGGCAGCTGATTAGATGGAGCCCACCCAGATTAAGGGTTGGTCTGCCTTCCCCAGTCCACTGACTCAAATGTTAATCTCCTTTGGCAACACCCTCACAGACACACCCAGGAGCAATACTTTGCATCCTTCAATCCAATCAAGTTGACACTCAGTATTAACCATCACACCTATCTTGGCTTTCAACAGGTTTTCCTCACTAAACGTAATCATTTCTAGCTTTTGACTGAAGGTGAGAGATGTGGGACTCTTTCTTTTACCTGAAAATGTTAGAGGCCATTACAGGATTATTAACTGGCCTAATTTCAATATTTGTGTCTCAGGGAACAAAGGGCTTAGAGGACAGGGAAAGAGATAGAGGAATCGCCAGTTAATAGAGCAGTCAGAACACACAACATTTGTTGATTATACTCACTGTATTATGTGGGCAAACCTCATGGTGCCCAAAACAATTACAATGACATCAAGATCACAGATCACAGATTGCCATACACATAATAATCATGAAAAAGTTTGAAACATTGTGAGAATTACCAAAATGTGACAGAAAGACACAAACTGAGGACCTGATGTTGGAAAAATGGCACTGATAGACTTTGCTTGATGCAGTGTTGCTACAAACCTTCAATTTGTAAAAACATGGTATCTGTCGAGTGCAATAAAGCAAAGTGCAATAAAACGAGCTGTTTCTGTATCTGCTGTATGATTTTAATCTTTCAAAAAGATCAATGAAAAAGGCTAAAAAGAATATACTTAAATGTCAGAGGTTTCCCTTGGATAATAAAACTATGGGTAATTATTTTCCTATTTCTTATTCTTTCCTGTACTCGCCCAAGTTACTTTTTGAAAAGTATCACAGATGCTTTTTCATGAAGAAAGTAAATAGAAATCTGTTCCTCAGCAGCCTTTCAAAATTGTGATAATATAAAAGTCTAAATGGAATGATGCAAACTTTGTGTTTCTAACAGTAAAGTGAACATCCAGTATCAACCATTCTAAAAGAGTGACATTTCAAAGTTGACTACGTCCAGGATGGGTCCCTGTTCTCTCCTTTTGATGTACCACTGGAATATCTCAGAAGGAAACTCATTTCCATGAAGGCATCTTTGTATACTTAATCAATATTCCACTGCCCCATTTCTCCCAAGACAAAATTCCTGAGGGTCAAAATGTCCAAGCCTTTGAATGACACTAGAGTGTCAGAAAATGTTTCATTTTGAAATCAGATGTGTGGATTCCAAGCTGCAGGAGCTTAGATACACAACGAATTTTTAAGCTATATGGAGAACCCGTGAGAGTAAGTGGGTGTATCTTTGAAGTTTCTGTGGCCAACTGTCATTCTGCAGATAATCAATAGTGAATGCTTGAGAAACTCAGCTCCCTGAATCTTGCTGTGGCTATGCACACATTCCTGTTTGCTATCCAGTGAAGGCACTGCTACACACTGCCTTAGAATAAAGCCACTCAGCTGAACTGAGTTGATCAGATGGTGAAAACTAGTAAGAGAAAAATCCTGAAGAACTTGCATTAAAAACAACCAAAGCAACATCGTGTACCTGTGTCGGGCACGTAAAATCATTCCAGATACCTCAACATACGAGATGCAATGCTGCAATGCCTGTGTGAACATGGGTTACTCTTGTAGGAGAACATGATAACTGAAAGAAGGCCCCTCAAAGATTCAATGTATGCATTGTGGGATGGGTGGTCTGAGAGAAATGATTACATTGGTTATACCTCATTTCATAACTCTAATAGTTTCTTATTTAATGACTGTATTAGGGTTCTCTTAGAGGGACAGAACTAATAGGATATATATCATATATATGATATATATATGGGAGTGTGTGTGTGTGTGTGTGTGTGTGTATATATATATATATATATATATAT
>NW_016804580.1:4748728-4759491 GCF_001698545.2 Rhinopithecus bieti | reverse complement strand
TTTATTTTCATGTTTTCTGCCTGCTTTATATTTGCTGGCAGCTGATTAGATGGAGCCCACCCAGATTAAGGGTTGGTCTGCCTTCCCCAGTCCACTGACTCAAATGTTAATCTCCTTTGGCAACACCCTCACAGACACACCCAGGAGCAATACTTTGCATCCTTCAATCCAATCAAGTTGACACTCAGTATTAACCATCACACCTATCTTGGCTTTCAACAGGTTTTCCTCACTAAACGTAATCATTTCTAGCTTTTGACTGAAGGTGAGAGATGTGGGACTCTTTCTTTTACCTGAAAATGTTAGAGGCCATTACAGGATTATTAACTGGCCTAATTTCAATATTTGTGTCTCAGGGAACAAAGGGCTTAGAGGACAGGGAAAGAGATAGAGGAATCGCCAGTTAATAGAGCAGTCAGAACACACAACATTTGTTGATTATACTCACTGTATTATGTGGGCAAACCTCATGGTGCCCAAAACAATTACAATGACATCAAGATCACAGATCACAGATTGCCATACACATAATAATCATGAAAAGTTTGAAACATTGTGAGAATTACCAAAATGTGACAGAAAGACACAAACTGAGGACCTGATGTTGGAAAATGGCACTGATAGACTTTGCTTGATGCAGTGTTGCTACAAACCTTCAATTTGTAAAACATGGTATCTGTCGAGTGCAATAAAGCAAAGTGCAATAAAACGAGCTGTTTCTGTATCTGCTGTATGATTTTAATCTTTCAAAAGATCAATGAAAAGGCTAAAAGAATATACTTAAATGTCAGAGGTTTCCCTTGGATAATAAAACTATGGGTAATTATTTTCCTATTTCTTATTCTTTCCTGTACTCGCCCAAGTTACTTTTGAAAAGTATCACAGATGCTTTTCATGAAGAAAGTAAATAGAAATCTGTTCCTCAGCAGCCTTTCAAAATTGTGATAATATAAAAGTCTAAATGGAATGATGCAAACTTTGTGTTTCTAACAGTAAAGTGAACATCCAGTATCAACCATTCTAAAAGAGTGACATTTCAAAGTTGACTACGTCCAGGATGGGTCCCTGTTCTCTCCTTTTGATGTACCACTGGAATATCTCAGAAGGAAACTCATTTCCATGAAGGCATCTTTGTATACTTAATCAATATTCCACTGCCCCATTTCTCCCAAGACAAAATTCCTGAGGGTCAAAATGTCCAAGCCTTTGAATGGCACTAGAGTGTCAGAAAATGTTTCATTTTGAAATCAGATGTGTGGATTCCAAGCTGCAGGAGCTTAGATACACAACGAATTTTAAGCTATATGGAGAACCCGTGAGAGTAAGTGGGTGTATCTTTGAAGTTTCTGTGGCCAACTGTCATTCTGCAGATAATCAATAGTGAATGCTTGAGAAACTCAGCTCCCTGAATCTTGCTGTGGCTATGCACACATTCCTGTTTGCTATCCAGTGAAGGCACTGCTACACACTGCCTTAGAATAAAGCCACTCAGCTGAACTGAGTTGATCAGATGGTGAAAACTAGTAAGAGAAAATCCTGAAGAACTTGCATTAAAACAACCAAAGCAACATCGTGTACCTGTGTCGGGCACGTAAAATCATTCCAGATACCTCAACATACGAGATGCAATGCTGCAATGCCTGTGTGAACATGGGTTACTCTTGTAGGAGAACATGATAACTGAAAGAAGGCCCCTCAAAGATTCAATGTATGCATTGTGGGATGGGTGGTCTGAGAGAAATGATTACATTGGTTATACCTCATTTCATAACTCTAATAGTTTCTTATTTAATGACTGTATTAGGGTTCTCTTAGAGGGACAGAACTAATAGGATATATATCATATATATGATATATATATGGGAGTGTGTGTGTGTGTGTGTGTGTGTGTATATATATATATATATATATATATATATATATGAGCTTAGTAAATATTAGCTTATATGATTACAAGGTCCCACAATAGGCTCTCTGCAAGCTGAGGAGCAAGGAGAGCCAGTCTGAGTCCCAATCACAATGACTAAACCATCACAATGACTAAAGAGTAGAATCACCTTTGTATAATTATTATTATTAATGATGTACTGCACTGGCTTTAACACTGCTGATGACAATAATTCTGGAATGCTGTGCTGGACTAGAAGTGTTTGCGATGTTAGCAACAGGTGTAAGTTATGCGTTTGTAACAGAACTTCATCAGGCTTGGCACATACATCACTCATCACTCCTTATTTACATGCCAAACAGTTTGGGCATTTTAAAGGCATAAAGTAAAGCTAAAGGCTAAGGGACCTTGCATTACACAATAGGCTTCCTTCCTTTAAGGGAATATAATTTCTTTGAAAAAAATACTTCCTCAAAAACGATTTCAAGTAATACTTTTATTGACAGAGGCTATGGAGCCGCCAGCTTGTCTTCAACTCAGGATTAAGACAGGAACCCTCCTTCAGCAGTTCTGGAGCCTCAAACTATGACAGTTTTGCCCTTCTCCTTTGCACATCTGGTGCTTCTTTTTTTTTTTTTTTAAAGTTTTATTTTCAGTTCAGGGGTACAAGTGGAGGTTTGTTATGTAAGTTAACTTGTGTCATGGAGGTTTGTTGTACAGATTATTCCATCATCCAGGTTTTAAGCCTAGTGCCAATTATTTTTCCTGATCCTCTCCCTCCTCCCACCCTTCACTCTCTGAAAGGTCCTGGTATGTGTTGTTCTCCTCTATGTGTCCATGTGTTCTCATCCTTTAGCTCTCATTTATTAAGTGAAAACATCCTGTACTTGATTTTCTGTTTCCTGTATTAGTTTGCTAAGGATAATGGCCTCCAGGTCCATTCATGTTCGTGCAAAGGGTACGATCTCGTTCTTTTTTATGATTGCGTAGTATTCCATGTTGTATATGTACCATATATTTTTTAATCTATCACTCATTGGCATTTAGGTCGATTCCATGTCTTTGCTATTGTGAATAGTGCTGCCATGAACATACACGTGCATGTGTCTTTATAATAGAATGATTTATATTCTTTTGGGTATATACCCAGTAATGGGATTGCTAGGTTGAATGGTATTTCTGTCTTTAGATCTTTAAGGAATTGCCACACTGTCTTCCACAGTGGCTGATTTACGCTATCACCGAGGATTACAATCCAGGATTTGTTTCAAGCCCTTTGTTTCTGTGAAGTGACTTCTGGGCTGTCTTATCAAATTTGGGATGAATTTATCTACACAGGGTGAACAAGCAGCTGTCCATAATTTGAGCTTGCATTGGATATGTAACCAGCAGATTATGTACAGTGAGTGTTTCCTGTGATAAGCTATTTTTCAACTTTCTTTTTATTTTCAGCAGATTCCCTCACTGAAGATGCCGTGCATGTTTGGGAGAACAGTAAATATTAGGGCTAAGCAGCTTCCAAACCAGAACCTCATTTCATCTCAGAACTATGTCACAAATCACTCTTTCCAGGAAGCAAATTTAAAAATCTGAGGAAAGTCAAAAGAAAAATAAGCACAGTGAGAAAATGAGGACTACCCTCACAGTACTTTGGACATACAGCAGAGGATACTTTTACCACTTAGTTATGCTCTGCCTTATGACAGAAACAACGTTTTGTTAAAAAAAAAAAAAAAAAAAAGACAGCTGACCATGCACATTTGGGCCTATTTCTGGATTCTCTATTCGGTTCCATTGATTTGTGTGTCTTGACATCAACACCACACTGTCTTGACTATTGTAGTTATATAATCAGTCTTGAAGTCAAGTGGTCTCATCCTCAAATTTTGTTCTTTTTCAAAGTTTCGTTTTGTCTTTTTTGTTGTTGTTGTTGCTATTTTAGGTTCTTTGAATTCCACCTGAGTTTTAGAACTATTTTAAATATTTCTACAAAATCATGGCTGGAATTTGGATTGAATCTATAGATCAGTTCAGGGAGGATAATATCTTAACAATACAGAGTTTCCTAATCAATAAACACACGATATTGCTATTCTTGGTCAGATATTTAAAGTGTTTTCTTACCAATTTTTACAATTTTAAGTGCGTAAGTCTCACACCTTTGTGAGACTTATCACTCAATATTTAATATTCTTTATGTTATTTTCAATGGTATTTTTATTTTTTAATTTCTGATTGTTCATTGTAATATATTTAAAAAATCGATATTTTATATGGATTATATTCTGAAGCGTCCTAAATTTGTTTATTAGTTCTAGCAATTTTTCTGGAAATTACACAGCGTTTTCTACGTATATCATCAACTCTCAGTTCCTGGGTGTCATGACAGCATTTTCTAAATAGTCCCAAATTTGATAAAACAGCTCAGAAGTCATTGTGAAGTTAATATGTCCAACAACGTTCATACAACTGAGAGTTGCTTCTTCCTTTCTAATCTGAATGCCTTTGATTTCTTATTCTTGCCTTACTACAGTGGCTAGAACTGCCAGGAAAATGTTGAATGGAAGTGGTAAGAGCAGAGACTCTTGTCTTCTTCCTGATCTTACGAAGAAAGCATTTCATATTTCACCATTAAATACAATGTTTGCTGTAGTTTCATACCACCATTCATCAGGATAAGGAAGGTTCCCTCTGTTCCTAGTCGGCTGAGAGTTCTTATCAGGAATGCATACTGGATTATGTCAAACGTTATTTCTACATCTACTGAGATGACCTGGTAATTTTTCCTTTAGAGTTTATTATTATGGTGAGTTACATGATTGATTTTCAAATGTTTAATCTTGCATTCCTTGAGCCTGCGTTGGATGTGTGACCAGCAGATTATATACAGTGAGTGTTTCCTGTGCTGAGCTAGTATTCAACTTTCTTCTTATTCTCATTTAAATTATTTAAATATTAAATATTTAAACGCCATTTGGGTCTGAGATAATATCACCCCTCCCCTCCTTTTTTTTGAGACATAATCTTACTCTTTCATCCAGGCTGGACTCCAGTGGCACCATCAGGGCTCACTATAGCTTAAAATTTCCGGTCTCAGGGGCTCCTCCCACCTCAGCCACTAGGTAACTGGGACTACAGGTGTGCACCACCACTCTCAGCTGATTTTGTCTTTTTTGTAGAGGCAGAGTCTCACTGTGTTGCCCAGGCTGGTCTTGAACTCCTGGGCTAAAGCAATCGGCCCAACTCAGCCTCCCAAAGTGCTGGGATTACTGGTGTGAGCCACTACAGCCAGCTGAGATATTACCTTTTAGTATATTAAATTCAGTTTGCTAAAATGTTAAGAATCTTTAAATCAATGTTCAAAGGAAGTATTGGTCTGTATTTTTTATCTTTTTCTGAAATCTTTATCTGATTTGGGTATCAGAGTAATACTGGCCTCATAGAATAAATTGAAAACTATTTTCTGTTTGTCAGTTTTCTAGAAAAGTTTGTATAGAATTGATAACATTTATTTCTTAAATATGTGGTAGAATTCATTAGTAAAGCCATCCGATTCTGGATAATTTTTTGTGGAAATTAAAAAAAAATCTTTGCTGCCTGTTTGTTCTACTAGTTATTGACAAAATAATATTGAAATCTCTGACTATAATTATCATTTGTCAATTTATGCCTGCAAATCCGACTTTTTAAAGATCCAATAGTATTGTTTGCTCTAATTCTATTTTGTCTAATATCAATATAGGTATTCCAACTATTTTAGAATAATGTTAGCATGCATGGTTTATCTTTTTCCATCCTTTCACTTTTAACCTGCTATTTCTTTATATTTAAAGTCCATGTCTTGAAGGCAGTGTATAGCTGGGTCTTATTTTTTAATCTAATTTTGCATTTTAATGGGGATATTTACATGATTTTGATCTGAAAGGGTTATTAACATAATTAGTTTTAAATATACGTTTTGCTCTGCATTTTTTCTTTTTCAGTCTATTCTTCATTCTGTTTTTCTTTCCCGTGTGCTTTTGGATTAATAGAGTTTTTTGTTTGTTGGCTTGTTTGTTTGTTTGTTTTGAGACGGAGTCTCACTCTGTTGCCTGGCTAGAGTGCAGTGGCATGAACTCAGCTCACTGCAACCTCCGCCTCCCAGGTTCAAGTGATTCTCCTGCCTCAGCTTCACAAGTAGCTCGGACTTCAGGTGCACACCACCATGCCCGGGTAATTTTTTTTCATTTTTAGTATAAACGGGGTTTCATCATATTGGCCAGGATGGTCTCTATCTCCTGATCTCGTGATCCACCCACCTTGGCCTCCCAAAGTGTTGGGATTACAGGCATGAGTCACTGTGCCTGGCCCAAATGAGTATTTTTTATTATTTCATTCTACTTTTTGACTTAGTAGCTAATTTTTTTTTTGTTATGTTAGCTCTTGCCTTAGGATTAAAGTACACATTTTTAACGTATCATAGCTCTACCTTCAAGTGGTTTACCTGTATTTTTACAAGACTATATTTCCATTTCAATCTTTTCAGTGTTTGTGCTATTGTCATATTTTTTACTTCTACCTATTTTAAAATCCAAACTTAATAAATACTTTCTTTTTAGTTTTGCTCTGATCAGACAATTTAAAAAGTATGACTTCAACATTAAGAAAGAAACATCCTATATTCACCCACATCGTTACTGTTTCTGGTCCTCTTTATTTAAATATGTAGACCTTTATTTCCATGGTCTTCTATTCTGCATTTTCTTCTATTCTGCACTTCCTTTAACTTTTCGTATAGTACAAGTCTTCTAGTAATAAATTATTTGGATTTTATGTGTCTGATAAAGTTGTAATTTCACCTTTGTTTATGAAAGACGTTTTACTAGGTATAGAATTCTAGGTTGACAGTTTTTTTTTTACATTTCAGTTCTTTAAAGATGCTGCTTCACTCCCTTTGTACTTGCTTTGTTTCCAGGGAGAAATCTGTTCTCATCGTTTTTTGGTTCTTCTGTTTTCTTTTTTCTTCTGGCTGCTTTTAAGATTTTTTTCTTCATTACTAGTTTTGAGCAATTCGGTTATGCTATATCTTAGAATTGTTTACTTCATATTTTCCTCCTTAGGATTCATTGAGTTCCTTGGATCTGTGAGTTTATAGTTGTTATAAAACTTGTAATATTCGTCCATTGTTTATTTAAATACTTTTCATGTACATCCACTTTTTCTGAGGATTATAAGTATTGTAGGGTGCTTTAAATTGTCACAAAGCTTGATGGTGCTCTGTTCATATTTTTCCCCAGTTATTTCTTCTTTTTGTGTTTAGTTCACTATTTCTTTTGTAGTGTCAAATCTGCTGTTAATCCTATCAGTGTATTTCTTACTTCAGAAATTGTGCTTTTATTTTAAATGTTTTTATTTGCACTTTTTGTATTTTCTACATCTCTAATTGACATGTTTAATGTTTCCTCTTATTTTTTCAATGTATGGAATACTTTTAAGTTTTAATGTCAAATGTTACTAATGCTATCATTTGTTTTGGTTCTAGGGCTAGAACCCAAAAAACATTCCATACATTGAAAATATATATATATATATCTCCTTTGTGAGTCGTATTTTCCTGATTCTTTGACATCCTGGTATTTTTTAATTGAATGCCACTTATTGCCATTATTAACTTGATGGGTGCTAGATATTTTTGTCTTCATAGAAGCTTTGTTGTGGAATACAGGTCAGTTCATTGGAAGCAGTCTGATCCTTTTGAGTTTTACTTTTAAGCATTGTTAGGTGGGACCACAGCAACATTTAGTGTGGAGCTCACTCAGGCCCTTTACTAAGCAAAAGCCTTCTGAGTATTCTCCTTATGTCCTATGAATTATGAATAGTATTTCCAGCCCTGTTTAAGTCCTTGAATTCTTTCTTGCCTGTGGTCTTTTTGAGTGATTTTTTTGTTTTTCCTCTAGAGGCAAGTAGTTTCCTGTCACGTATATTCTTGCTGAGCACCCCTTATGGGTGCAGGGTTTATAATAGCTATGAAGTTTAGTTGATTTAGTTTAAAATCCCAGCTTCATTATTTTTTAGCTATTTATTCGTGGGCAAGATCTTTACATTTTTCAACTTCAATTTTTTTCAGTATTATTGTGGTACTGTTTTCAATAACAATTCCATGAAAATTAAGTGAAATATTTAACTTGATGACTGCTATATAAATTTCAGAAAATATTTTTAGAAAATTAATGTGCTTTGAGAACTGTTATCTTTTAAAAAAATAGATTTTCTCCTTTTAAGAACTTGCAGGGTTTACACGTTTAACAACGAATTCGCAACATTTAACACATGTCTGGGAGTCTATTTCATGTTAGCATGTTGAAACATACAAAAAGGCATGAGATATAGTCATTAAAAAAAAAAAAAAGCCAGTACGGGCTATAACTTTAGAAAAAGACCTCAGTCCCTAATTGTTGCCTAACTTCAAGAAGATTGTTGGAGGTATACTTTCTGTATTTCTGAAAATAATTAGCTCTTCGTAGTCCATTAGTGCTTTCAAATTCCTGTCTTCTGGGATGTTAGATTTCTAGACTGATAGGGCAGCTAATTGCCCTTTCATGGAGCTCTACAAAGTTTTCAAATGAATGATGTAAAAACACACACACAGACACACACACACACCAAAAAAAACACGAGCATCAAAGTCCGGGCGCAGTAGCTCATGCCTGTAATCCCAGCACTTTGGGGGGACAAGGCGGGTGGATCATCTGAGGTCAGGAGTTCGAGACAAGCATGGCCAACATGGCAAAACCACATCTCTACTAAAAATACAAAAATTAGCTAGGCATGGTGGCACATGCCTGTGATCCCAGCTACTTGGGAGGCTGAGGCAGGAGAATTTCTTGAACTCAGGAGGCGAAGGTTGCAGTGACCTGAGATCGTACCACTGCACTCCAGCCTGGGTGACACAGTGAGATTCTGTCTCAAAAGAGAAAAGAAACGAAATGAAAAGCAAAGAAAAGAGAAAAGAGCATCAAATGTTAAAGAAAAAACACACAGGAAGTCACAGGCATTTTTAAAAGTCTATTTTTCTTAAATCAATGAAATTCTACACAGCGGGAGTGGTTTTGCATTTACAAATATCACTATTAGAATTATATAGTTCACTCACTGCACTCCAGCCTGGGTGACAGAGCGAGACTCCATCTCAAAAAAAAAAAAAAAAAATAGAATTATATCATTCACTGAGAAATATCTTAGATAGGTAGTCGAACACAGAGGATTATTTTTCTCCCAACATGAATAAAGGTATTTTCTTGAGACATCTTATTTATACTCTGACAGTTATATTCCACAGAACACAACTTCTATTGCAGGCAGTCCAGTGGCGTTCTGGTGCAATGTCATTTGGAACATCACATTCAAATGAGACATTTCTAACTGCAATCCCTTTGGTCCTTGTTTTAGGCTTCTCCTGCTGGCCCTCATGGGAGATCTTAGTGCCAGGGCTTTACACTAGATGCTGTACTGCACGACATGACAGGAGAAAGAATTCCAAGAAGTCACTGAATCACAGTGAGTCATTAGTAAAAAGCATCCATTGCCCTAGAATGAAAAAACAAAAAACAACCAATCTTAGAGATCCAGGATCTAGAGGGCATTCCAAGACTGAAAAAGCTATATTTGTCTACCTAAGAAAAGATGATAGTAAACATCATCATGAAACTTCAGAAGACTCGTCCTGGGAGAATTGTTACATTTCGGTATGATTTATTTTAGTCTATGTTAGCAGACTTCCACAAGTCTGTTTAGTTTAGTTAGACTCCTAAAAATTCCAAATTATTTCTTCTCCCCTTTGATCTCACATCTTTATATCACTCTAGTACTAATTTTCTATTTCAAAAAATTAAAGTATTCTCACATGGAAAATTAGTGAAATGAATCCTTTACAGGATCTTGTCATCAAAACCTATGAGTTAATAATATTTAATGTTCAATCAATGGCCCTGAGCAATTGTGTCCTGACGTTAATCACAATTTATGGACCATTCCTTTACTGGTCTGTATGGTGTTTTGAAATTCCTAGATATTTAATTATTCTTGGCTTTACATAAACACTTATCCATTGAGATGACACTGCATCTCACCCAAGCAGATGTGACTGAATAAGGTTGTAAATGTCTTAACACATAGTCCTGGTATTTATATTGTGTTGTTCATTCAGGAAGAATAAGAATAAAGTTCAGGATACTTATATAGCAATTTTGCATTTGATGTTACTGTCCAGTATGGTAAATTCAGATGAGATTGAACTAAAATGTTGTGCCAATGATGTGCTCAATTACCTATTTTTTTACTTTGTAAGACTGTTGATTAAATTAAATTTCTAGACAGAATTCTTGATAAATTTACATCACTTTGTCCCTTTCTGAAATCATAATATAGAGACTTACTCTTACTATTCCAGCGTTGTGCCTGTGTGGAGTATTAGTAAGTTAGCTGCCTTTAGAATGTTTTTTAGGTCAGTATCATCTTATCCTATAAATTCTATAAATTCTTCCCCCCACCTATCAATCTGGTTTGACCTCAGAGTGCCTTTAAAATTAAATTGGGGGCCAGGTGCGGTGGCTCAGGCCTGTAATCCCAGCACTTTGGGAGGCCGAGGCGGTCGGATCACGAGGTCAGGAGATCAAGACCATCCTAGCTAACATGGTGAAACACCGTCTCCGCTAAAAATACAAAAAAATTAGCCGGGCGTGGTGGCGGGTGCCTATAGTCCCAGCTACTAGGGAGGGAGGCTGAGGGAGGAGAATGGCGTGAACCCGGGAGGCGGAGCTTGCAATGAGCCAAGATTGCGCCACTGCACTCCAGCCTGGGTGACAGAGAGAGACTCCGTCTCAAAAAAAAAAATAAA
>NW_016804580.1:4742085-4746541 GCF_001698545.2 Rhinopithecus bieti | reverse complement strand
TTATATATATATATATTTAATTAGCCAAGCATGGTGGGTTGCACCTGTAGTCTCAGCTACTTGGAAGGTGGGAGGACCACTGGAGCACAGAAGTTCAGGGTTATAGTGAGCTATGAGTGTACCATTGCACTTCAGCCTGAGTGACAAAGCAGAGCAAGACCCTGTCTTTTGTTATTATTATTTTTTTAAAAACACATGCCTTGAGCAAGATACAGTGCTGGGCTCATTTCTTCACCTTATTTCAGTTATTCCTCTTTATGATTCTTGAAGTGGATGTTGTTTTTCTCATTTTACTTATGAAGTTCAGAAAAATTAGAAGGAACCAAGGGTCTTCTCTTCCCAACTTCCTGCAAGAGATCTCATGCCTGTGAGCAACTAGAAAATAATAGTTACGACTATTCCAAAAGTTAGGGCTGTTTAGTATTTACTGAAGTAATTAAATGTCTTCTGTGGAAAAATAGTAATTAAGAATTGAGGAAATGTGTTCGATTTGAATTAGAAATAATAGACTTATTTGGCTATTCATTGTATGTATGCTGTCATATAAACTGAGTGCATTTTCTTTACTTATAGGTAATTGTACATTTACAATTGTTAAATATATGTTATTACAGGGATAAGAAATCTTTTCATAATCTTCGTATGTTATTGGATCAAATAGGAAGACTAGATGTAAACTCTATGAGGCAAAGTTCTTGGGCCACATAGAAACTTAGTAAATACCATTTGGCTGACTAATTGAATGAATGAATAAAACTGTATTTGCTCAGACTTTATGGAATATAATATAGTACTGTTGGCATTATCTAAGTCATTTGTGGTGTCTGCTAAGAGACCCCAAATCTGATTTTCTTTTATCCACCCCAAAGGCAGATGTTGGATGTTGTATTAGAATAATTTAGAGCTAACATCCTTTTCATTTCTTGAATAATTATCTAGTTACCTGGAAAACTGCCATCACTTTGTCATACTCTTGGTCGCCATAGACAACCTTGAAATGATCTTAAGAGCTGCCTCGGTGGGCCAAGGACTTTGCCATCTGACATCATTGTCAGGGACACACACAGTTTGTTGCTACAGGCGTTGCGTTTGCAGCCAGCCTCAAGGTTGATTGCATAAACCTTGTGTTGCCATATTTGGATTGAATGTATTTTTGCTTTGTGAGGCAGCTGGGGGTGAGAGTGGAAAAGTAGACAGATTTTTTGTTTAATAAAGCAGCTAACCAGGGAATTCAGGAGAAGCATGCATTCCGTTCCACACCCAGTTGATACAAGTCAAGAAATACAGAGCCCATTGGTTTCTTCCGTATGAATTTCCTTTAGTATCTCGTTATGGGAATAATTGCCGTATTGGCCAACAACTTTGCTTGATTATGTGTATGAATCTGTTTTTCATTTTCCTTAAAGGAAGACATTATTATTAGAAGCAGCCACATCCTCTAATCCTTAAGAGGCTGTTCTTTTTTTAATTATGTTTAAGGCAGAGTCCAAACACCTCAGGTTTTAAATATTTAAAAAATGTATACACCAAATATTTTATTTTCGGTGATAAACATAAAATAGCTTACATTGTGCCTGGTAACATTCCTAAGATATCAGTAACAACATCCTTCAATTTTAAAACAAGTATGAAACCCACGCATAAAAGTTGTAACATTTTTTACATGAGTAATTTTTTTAAAGCTTAAGTTCCTGAACTCATTGTATTCTTACTATTAACAGATCATTGCACCTTCTATAAATTCCTTTTTTGAATTTTGTTCAGTTTTTTACATTCTAAACATGTGCTCTACAGAGAAAATTGGATTGTTGGTGATGGTTGTACAACTCTATAAATTTACTTAAAAAATCATTGAATTGTATACTTAAAATTTTATGATACATAAATTACACCTCAAGAAAGACAAAAATATGGGAAGATTACCAATGTGCAAATGTTCTTTGTATGCTCTTTGCACATTATAAACCTTGCCTTATTTTTTAACAGCTTCATTGAGGTATAATTTATACATCATAGAACTCATTTGCTTCTCAGATTAATAATTAATGCTATTTTGGATTTGAAATGATTAGTTTGATGTAAAGATTTCTAAGGTAGTCTTCTTGCCATTCTAACGATTAAGGCAAAAGTTCAATTCCACTCTCCTCCCCTGCCCACGTTCCAGGGTTCTGTAATCATTAGCAGAAGTTTTAATAAAGGGATTATGCCAGTGATAGTGGAGGGCTGTGATACATTTTGTTTCACTACCTTGACATTTGGCTTCTTAATGCTGTCTGTCCACTGGGTGCCTTGTGAGTATTGCATGCCCTAATGACATAACCATCAACCGTTTTCACTCAGTCCTAACTTTGTAGGCTTTTTCCCTGCTAATGAGGACTGTTGCCTTTGGGCAGATAAAAGAAAATCAGATTTGGTGTCTTTTAGCAGGCTTTCAGAGAAAGTTACAAGGAGTGAATAAGATTGAAAAGGTTTTCTTTATTATGTTTCTTATTAAATGTTTGTGAAGTCTACAAGGAATAAAAATCTCAAACATTTCCTTCAGTGTCTTAAAAAAAAAACGAAAAGAAAAAAAAAAAAAACCACCAAACTGCGTTGTATAGTATGTCAAAAATTTTCACTTATTTATGGTTGTTTAAGAAAAAAGGAAATGACTTGACTTTCTCTGAAGAAAAAATAAGATGGAGAGCAACCTTTCAAGGTGAACATTCCAATTTCATTCTCACTTCAATAAATTATTGCAAAGAAAACTCAGCAGTGAAATATTTTCTAACTAAAGATGACCAATTCCTCTGTACTCATGTATTGTTAAAAATTAAACATTTTATATGCGAATGTTGATGCACAAGTCTCTTTGATTAACATGTAGGTCCAGATCTCTCTAATAACTGTGCTCTTGACTCCTGCTGGTGTCCTTTGCACATTGGTAAACACATCCTATTTTTTAACAGTGTGGTGGAGATCATATTTGCATATCATAAAATTCATTCATCTTAAGTATATGATTTAATGATTTTTAGTAAATTGATAGACTTGTGCAACCATCTCCACAATCTAAGTTAAAACAAAAGAAATCTTGTACCAATTAGCCGTCACTGCCCATTCTTCCTCCCTTCCTCTCAGCCCCACTTCCAGGAAACCACTAATCTATTCTCTCTCTGTATAAATTTGTCTAATGTGCACATTTCATATAAATGAATTCATTCAATATGTGGTCTTTGAGCCAGGTGCAGTGGCTCATGCCTGTAATCCTAGCACTTTGAGAGGCCGAGGTGGGCAGATAACATGAGGTCAGAAGTTCGACACCAGCCTGACCAACATGGTGAAACCCCGTCTCTACTAAAAATACAAAAATTAGCCAGGCATGGTGATGGATGCCTGTAATCCCAGCTATTTGGGAGACTGAGTTAGAAGAATCGCTTGAATCCAGGAGATGGAGGTTGCAGTGAGCCAAGATCATGCCATTGCACTCCAGCCTAGGCAACAAGAGCAAAACTCCATCTAAAAGAAAAGAAAAGAAAAGAAAGAGAAGAAAAGAAAAATGTGGTCTTTTGTGACTAGCTTCTTTCATTTATCATAATGTTTTCAAGGTTCATTGATGTTGTATCAGTACTTCATTTTTTTGTTATTAATGAATAGTGTCCCATTGTAAAGACACACAATACTATATTTATTCATTTTCTTGTTGTTGATGAATAGTATTCCATTGATACACAATATTAAATTTATCCATTCACCCATTGGTCACAATTTAGATTTCTTTTGCCCTTTTGGCTATCATGCGTAATGCTACTATGAACATTTATGTACAAGTTTTTGTGTGGACATATGTTTTCCCTTCTCTTGGGTATATATCTGGGAGTGGAATTACTGGGTCATATGGGAACTGTGTTTCACACTTTATGACACTGCCAAACTATTTTCAAAATGGTTACATACGAACAGCCCCACCTGCAAGGTTTAAAGGTTTCAATCTCTATGCCCTTGCCAAATTACCTGTCTTTCAAATTGTATCCATTTCTAGAATATTACTTTATTTTGGCTTTGTGTTTCCCTATTCATGACTTTAGCATGTTTTAAATATTCTAGATATATACGATGCCTCTAAAATAATCCAAAACACTTTTAAAGTCAGGAGAACAGTGAGGTTCATAGCTCTTCATGCCAGTTCCTCCCACAGTTATATTCAGTTCATCAAAGCTATGATAATAATAAAAAAAGGAGGCTTAATTAAGTAACACTATTTTCCACACTGCCAGGGATGCCAATTCAGGAATAAAGTTATATAAGCTGTCACCTAAGTAAAGCCATTTTTTAAATATATTGACATACATTTCAACTATTGAAATTTGGTGTAGCAAAAGCCATAAACAATTGCAGGGTAATAAACTGCAGAGTTTAAGACAAATATTTCTTCTCTCCCACTGAGAAGTCAAATAAAAGTTAGAAAATATTAATA
>NW_016804580.1:4726227-4741060 GCF_001698545.2 Rhinopithecus bieti | reverse complement strand
TTTTTTGTATTTTTAGTAGAGACAGAGTTTCACCGTGTTAGCCAGGATGGTCTCGTCCTCTTGACTTCATGATCCGCCCGCCTTGGCCTCCCAAAGTGCTGGGATTACAGGCATGAGCCCCCGGCCAGAGCATATATATTTGATATATATGATACACGTGTAAATGATGGATACTATACAACTATTTTTAAAAAGGATATATTGATATGAAATGCATACATATAACATATATAAGGATATATATATATATATATCTTCTAGGATAAAATTCCTAGAAATGCAGCATTAAAAGGTAAGTGAACTTTTGATTTTAATATATAATGCCATAGCACCCTTCCCAAAGAACACATTCCCATCTTCTCTTTATGGGAGTGCAAATTTCTCCACAATCTTGTTAACATGAGTTTTGTCAAACTTGTTCTGTGCTGATTCGGTGCATAGATCACATTTTGCTGCATAGATCTCATTTTGTTGCATATATACCATTTTGTCAGTTGATTAAGATCCCTAGTGTTGACCAGCAATTAGAAGAAAAATAGAAAATAATGCTTACGTTTTCATCACTTAGATCAGCTACACGTTTGCGTATGAGTGGGGGTTCCAGATGTCCTGTTCTATAGGTAAGGGAGCACAGACTCAGGGAAGGTCTAGGGTCCCAGAGCTCTCAAGAGTCAGTCAAGGGGCCAGGTACAGTGGTTCACGCCTATAATCCCAGCTCTTTGGGAGGCCAACCCAGGAAGACCGCTTGAGGCCAGGAGTTCAAAACTACCCTGGACAACATAGCAAGACCCCATCTCTGAAAAATAAAATAATAAAGTAAAACAAAGAGTCAGCCAGGGGCCAAGGCCACCTGATATGTGATACTGCAGGGCTTCTTCATCATAATCCTGCATCTCTCCAGCAGAGAGAAACTTCATCTCCTCCCCATTACCAGTCTGCAGAGCTGGGGGCAATCACTACAACAGCCATTTTTAGTCTTCAGATGTAAAGCTCCTCTGCAGCAGCCTGGCCACCTGGACTGAAACAGGTGTGGCTTTTGTTTTCACCACTTTGATAGGCGAGACTGTGTTTTCACTGGTGTTACACCTAGAATAGAATATCAGTGGTGCACCCAGCTCCCCTGCCAACAGCTTAACTTCCCATAAGGAGTGGCCGACTCTGTGACATAAAACAGGGACACAGGGAGATAAGAGCTTCTTTCAAGTACTACAGTGAGGAGAAGATATGACATGATTTGTTTATTTATTTATTTATTTATTTATTTATTTGAGACAGAGTCTCACTCTTTCACCCAGGCTTGAGTACAGTGGCATGATTTCGGCTCACCGCAATGTCGGCCTACAGGGGTCAAGTGATTCTCTTACCTCAGCCTCCTGAGTAGCTAGGATTACAGGCACACACCACCATGCATGACTAATGACATGATCTTTCTCCGAATGAATACTCAGCCTAATGATTGCCAAGCCTGTTGTTTACATTGGAGAATGTATATTTATTTAGAAGATAGACTCCGGATTATTTTATTATCTTATTTTTTTCTTTCAGCTTTCAGACTCAGGGAGTACATGTGCAGGTCTCTTATATGGGTAAATTGCATGTCGCTGGGGTTTGGTGTACGCATTATTTCATCAGTCAGATAGTGAGCATAATATCTGATAGGTAGTTTTTCGATCCTTATCCTCCTCCCACCCTCCACCCTTAGGCAGGCCCTGGTGTCTATTGTTCCTCTCTTTGTGTCCATGTGCATTTAATGTTTAGCTCCCACTTATAAGTGAAAGCATGTGGTATTTGGTTTTCTGTTCCTGTGTTAATTTGCTGAGGATAATGGCCTCCAGCTGCATCGTTGTTGCTGCAAAGGACATGATTTCATTTTTTTTCATGGCTGCATAGTACATTGGAGGATATTTTGTTCAGAGTCACTCTCCAAATTCATTTTGTCAATGGTGGCCTCATCTTGAATATGGGGTTTTCTTCTTTGTTGCATTCTTTGAGGAAAGGTGAGCTCACCCCACAAAAGCGTTCTGATTTGGGGGATTAACTGGGAGCTCAGCTCAGCGGGTTCAGGTATAGCTGAATCTCCAATGTGTGACTCACTGGCTGTGTGACCTCGGGTAAGCTACCCAGGCTCTTTGAGCTTCCATATTCTACCTCATCAGATAGACATGACACCACCTCCGTCTTAGAGGACTGTGTGCATTAAATGAGATAACATATGCAAAGCGCTTGGCCCAGATACTGAAAACCATACAGTTCTCTGCTACTTCTCTTGCTGTCTATTGTGGAGGAAGCCCTAGATTCAGCGGAACAAGGTGAAAGTCACTCCTGAGGCTCAAGAGAAGACAGATGTTTCTAGGCTCCAGTTTCAGGAACTACTTATTGGTAATAGTGTTTGGTTAGTGAAAGTGGAAGTGAAGTGTGTGTGTGTGTGTGTGTGTGCAGGTAGGTGACAGATTTCAGATAGGTTTAAAAGGACCTTTAGGAACAGACGGGGAAAATTTGTATATTTTTTTATTATGCTTTATGGAATAGAGACTTTCAGGTTCAGGAAGATACAAACCAAAAAGTGATCCTCTGTGAGAGAAATCATATCTGATATCCAAGGTCCAAAATATTCTAAAGGAAAATGATCTCCAGTCTCTAGAAATAGAGCATGGCTACTAGGTAAGGGAAGTCAATAAGGGCATTACAGCTAGTGAAGCCCTCTATTTCACTCTGACCGTCATTCTGAAACATCATCCCAATGGCCATCAGGTTGGTCTGGGGGCGCAGGCTGGTTAGTCAGGACCTGATGTACCATTGTCCCTTGGCTGGGTGCTTCATGTCATTGGTGGACCAGGAAGTTAATCTAATGGGCTCAGACAACAGAGGAGTAGCCAGGAAAGACCAGCATGTCATGAAATCCAAGAACGAGGAGCAAGGATGCCTGAACCTAAGCAGAGATTTTGAGTTATAAGGAACCTGCATCCAGGCAGGCATGGACTTTAAGCAATGGGTCTAAGGCACTGTCAGCAAGAATGGGACTGGAAAACACACCGGAGTGTCTATACAGCGCCAGAGCTGATCACAGTGGTTCAAAGAAGGTGAGGGAGAAGGTACGAAACCAAATGGAGAAAACTGGGGAAGGAGAACGTAAAAGAAACAAAAATGTGGTATTCAAGCTTCAGAAGCTTAAAACCAAGTTGAGGTGACCATATCTACATCCCCACATTTATCTACCTATTTATCCATCTATCTAAAAATCTTTTCCCAAAAGCTAAGAGAACAGGGTAAAGTGATGATGAAAAGCATCATAGGACAAATCAGAGAAGTTTCTGAAGGAATGTTTCTTGAAATGTATTTTAACGGACATGGTGAATATGAATATGAATGGGAAAGGGAGGCATTTTGATGTGGTTGAGCCACAGTCCCTTGCTCCCAGAAGGCATAGGAAGTATGGTTGGTATAACTGTGTGTGAGATTGTGGCACTTTATTCTGAATTTTTGGAGGGGTTGAGCCACAGTCACCTGGAGTAGAAAGGGGTGCAGGAGGTATGGTTGGGATAAGTGGTGTGTGAGGTTGTGGCACTTCATTCAGAATGGATACCACAGATCGGGGAGTCCTGGGTATGAGAGAAGTGGGTGTCTAAGTCAGCACATGTCCTGATGGGATTTGTGGTTCTGACCAAAGCTTGTGGCCCACTCTGACCTGTGTGGAAGAGCTCAGTCAAGGAGAGTCAGTCCTGCTTGCTTAAGTCAACAATGTTCAACTTTCCCATAACCTTTTGTTTACCTGGTCACTCTGGGACATATCTGAGGTCCTACAGAGAAGGCCAAGGCCATCGTGAGGTCTTCAGAAGCCCCTCAACCTTTTCTTCTGAAATTCATCCTCCAGGGCTCTGCCCCTTCATAGAGCTGTTGTGAGTACCTAGCTGCAGGGATCGTGTCATGTCTGGATTAAGAGGAGCACAGAATGGTAACATTTTCACAGTATGCTTTCTCTGAGGAATTTTCTATGGAAGCATTTACGCCTGACGAGGTCTACTGTTAATGGTACCTCTGGTAGGGCCAATATACAACTCTGAAATGCACTGGAAGTTTGTTTCTTTATTTATAAAATGATAACCTGTGGCCTATTGAACAATAGGAAATTTTCAGTTCCAACATTCTTTGCTTTGAGACTATTCACACAGGGCCTGGATGAGGACCTCTTGAGAATTTCAGCAGTGACATCCCACTGGGGGAGAAAGGAATGAAGACAGCTGCAAGACTGTCAATGGCCAGGGGCACATGTCTTGCAGGAAGAGATGATATATGTGTATGTGTTGGGGAGCAGGACATTGATTTTGAAACCCTCAATGCTTTAGGGAAGACACGTGTTTTCTGAGGTTGTTGAAAAACAGAAGACTAACAAGGATGTTGAGAATGCTCCATTAGTAGAGATAGACTATTTCATTGACCACTGCCCTGTAAGTTCTTTGTGCCCCCAGAACCTAGGCCAGAGTGGTCCCTGCTGGCTGGACAAATGCCCTATGTGTTGGTGCCATAGATGTGTATTTGGTTTCTTATCCATCAAGATAGATACATATGTAGGCAAACTATGCTGAAACCATCATGCATTTGTTCTCCCAACTTTAAATTTCATTTTGTTAAATCAACTAGTATAATGTACTTAAAGCATTTTTATGAAAAGCCCCTAAGCTCTGTGTTTTGTGCTACAAGTGATGTGGCAAAACTGCACTGAGTTCTTCCCTGCAAGCAATGGCAGCAGATTTCTCAAATTTTATTTTATTTATTTTTTCTTTTTTTGAGACAGAGTCTCACTTTGTCACCAAGGCTGGAGTGCAGTGGCATGATCTTGGTTCACAGCAACCTCTGCCTCCTGGGTTCAAGCGATCCTCCTGCCTCAGGCTCCGTAGTAGCTGGCACTACAGGCATGCACCACCACACCCAGCTAATTTTTGTATTTTTAGTAGAGATGGGGTCTTACCATGTTGACCAGGCTGGTCTCGAACTCCTGATCTCAAGTGATCTTCACACCTCGGCCTCCCAAAGTGCTGGAATTGCAGGCATGAGCCACAAAGTTGGCCAGATTTCTCAAATTTTAAACCCAAATCTTTGAAAGATACAGAGTGCATGTGTGAGTGTATGTGTCTTTGTATATGTGTGTGATAAAATATGATAAAATTGTTTATGTACAATATGATCAAATTAAGTTCTTGCCAACTTAAAGTTGTG
This sequence comes from Rhinopithecus bieti, assembly GCF_001698545.2. NCBI lineage: Eukaryota > Metazoa > Chordata > Mammalia > Primates > Cercopithecidae > Rhinopithecus > Rhinopithecus bieti. Next base: position 4,735,846 of record NW_016804580.1, on the reverse strand, counting down.
TGGGAAAACAAGTCATCAATATTATTAACTAATGAGCAAAACAATGATAAAATTAGCACTCACTCAAACATTCTTCCATGCCTAACCTCTTAAATATCTAGTTATTCAATGCACATAGATTGCAAAATGAAACTGAAAATCTTGTGGAAAAAAATACAGGACTTAAGAATTTGATGGAAAGGAAGGTTGGTGCACTGTTTTGATTACAAGCCAAATCATTGACAAATGAGAAGTTGGCCCCATTCACCAATTAAACTAAGGGGAAAAAATACACAATGATGACAACACAACAGCCACTTCAAAAGCGAATAATTAGATTATTGAAGGATTAGGCAAAACTCCTGGGAAAACTGATGCAACCTTCAAATATGATCCTCTCTATACTTACGTTGCAGAAATCAAACATGAAGTATATAATCAAGTAATTATATAAATTTGAGAAAGAAGAAGACCAAAGTTGCCACTACTTTAAATTTCTCAATTCTCTACTCTCTAAAAACAGCTCTAACAACATAGTTACATCTGTAACATAAATTTAGTAATAACTACATGAAATGAAATAAACTTATTTTATAATTCCAGTTCTTCATTTTAAGATTAAGACTCAACCCAAACTGGATTTTGAGAAAACTGTTTATTATGAAATTTTGGTTCCCATCCAGTTACAAACTATTGGCATATAGTAAAAGCCTCCTATAATATCATATATATATATTTCTTATAGGAAAGTCTTAAACAAACAACAATAATAACAACAACAATAAATAGAAATAGAATTACCATCCAGTGAACTCACTTTTAGCATTTGACCTATCGACCTTCAAACTTTTTCTTCCAGGCAACTATACACGTGTAGTTAGAGAAGCGTTCTTCTGTATCTGCGATTTTTAGATTTCATTTCATATCAACTATATTGTTTCTGCTAGAGTTTCCTAAGTCTTCTTCCTGTGGAATACTTTCTTAGTTATTCACTTTTAAGAATAACTCTATTTTTGATAATTTTCTGATCTGCTCCAGATTAAAGCAACAGCTTTTGGTGCTGTAAATTTTACTCATCCAAACACTAATGCCATAAAATGCCCCCCTTTTATGAAATTCTGGAGTCAAATAGCCTGCTTGTCATCTTCTAGTGCAATATTACTCAATTTCTTTTTGTTATTGCCCCCCAAGGAGACTGTTTAGACATGTTTTTCCTAATTGCCCACCAATGACATTTTAATGGTACAGCTACACTATGTTTGTATTCTATGACCTTTGGGAGGGTATATTAATTGTCTCACCATTTCTGCTATAATAAATTCCTACAAACTATGCAGCAGCAACACAAATGTGTCATCTTACAGTTGTACAGGGATATCTGTCTGACACAGGTCTCATTGTGCTGGAGTGAGGGGATCACCAGGGTTGCATTTCTTTCCGGAAATCTAGAGGCGAATCTGTGTCCAGCTTCTGGGACCACCCATATAACTTTGCTTGTGATCGCCTTCCTCCACCCTCAAAGCAAACGTAGGATCTCTTTGTGCCTTTTTAGTCCATCTTCATCTTCCACTTTTAAGGACTTTTGTGGTTACATTGGGCACACCTGGTGTATTAGTCCGTTTGCATGGGCACACCTGGTGTATTAGACCGTTTTCATGCTGTTGATAAAGACATACCCGAGACTGGGTAATTTATAAAGAAAAAGTTATAATGGACTCACAGTTCCAAGTGGCTGGAGAGGCCTCACAATCATGGTGAAAGGTGAAGGGCATATCTTACATGGCAGCAGACAAGAGAGGATGAGAGCCAAGCAAAAGAGAAACCCCCCTCCCCTGTAAAATCATCAGCTCTCATGAGACTTATTCACTACCACAAGAACAGTATGGGGGAAACCGCCACCATGATTCAATTATCTCCCACTGGGTCTCTTACACAACACATGAGAATTATGGGAGCTACAATTCAAGATGAGATTTGGGTGGAGACACGGTGAAACTGTATCACCTGGTAATCCAGGCTACTCTCCCCTCTCCTTTCCAGGTCAGTTCATTAGCAAACTTAATGGCACCTGCAATCTTAATTCCTTTTTCTCACCTACCATAATGAGCTCAGAGGTTCTAGGGACAGAAGAATGGACTTCTTTGGTAAGGTGAGGCCCTGGAAAAGCATTATTCTGCTTACTGAAAGGGGGAATAAACCATTTTAATACCTGAAATTTTCTTGACCCCTAAGAATGAATTTTTACCTCCGTGGGAGCAGTGTCATCTCCTGCTGAGAATCCATGCTTACCAGTTGGTTCTACCGTTATCTCTTCTTCATTTTTGGACTTTCAGGCCAGTATATAATATCCCTCCACACAAAAGTTCTTACTAGATTACAAAAATTTTTCTAAGTACACATATGCATCTTAGTGCACACTTTAAAAAATAACATCAACAACATTCCCATTTTTTTCAGTATAGAAAATCTCATTGTTGATCGAATACATTGTTGCTCCCTTTTTTTTTTTTTTTGAGACGGAGTCTCGCTCTATCGCCCAGGTTGGGGTGCGGTAACCGGATCTCAGCTCACTGCAAGCTCCGCCTCCCGGGTTTACGCCATTCTCCTGTCTCAGCCTCCCGAGTAGCTGGGACTACAGGCGCCCGCCATCTCGCCCGGCTAGTTCTTTGTATTTTTTAGTAGAGGCGGGGTTTCACCGTGTTAGCCAGGATGGTCTCTATCTCTTGACCTCGTGATTCGTCCGTCTGGGCCTCCCAAAGTGCTGGGATTACAGGCTTGAGCCACCGCACCCGGCCCATTGTTGCTCTCTTTAAGAACCTTTAAGCTATCCAGTTAGCCTAAAAGGCTTATAATAGTGTCAAATGGAAATTTCTCTATGTAATCATTAGAAATACTAGGTACTGAAATGTAGACTGGAAAAAATGATATGTACCTAAAAGTTTAGTCTAGATTGTTCAATATTTCTCTCTCTTAAATCCACTTGCTATAAATAATCTATCTCTGGCACTTCTGAAAAATGAAATATACAAACTGCAGCTAAAAATACTCAGTCTCCAGGGAAATGATCAACCCTATCGTTTCCTTTTGTTTTCTTAACTGCAGGTATAGCTGCCGAACCAGTCAGAAGTCTGACATTTTGGGCCTGGAGGCTATTCTCACCAAAGTCTTTTTTCTTTTCTTTTCTTTTTTTAAGGCCTTGAGCCAAATCATCAGGTTTCTGTTCTGTCTGTTACATCAATTAATGGTACCTGAAAATCCAATTCAATTTAATTTTCTTGAAATGGAAACCTAGGGAAAACTCCTTCTCTTGTTCAAAGGAAACCTATCTGAAAAACTGTCCCCACTATCAGAGATAATTGTACTCTGGGCTTCAGGACATCAGAAGCATGCTCAGAATAATGGTGTCTGGAAAATGGGACAATTTTGAAACACATTTATGTCTATTTAGGTAATTACTTGGGAAGGAAGGCCCTGATTCTATGCATTAAAAATAAAATCACTTGCAATGGTTGGAGGATTCTTTCAATGATAAAACTTTCCCATTTTGCCCTCAGTCATTTTAAAGTCAAAGGATTTGGTGATATCTTCTCCCTAGCCTCCAAAAGTGATATTACTTTTTCAGCCATGAGTTATCAAGTTTATCAACTAAGAAGTCCAATTATTAATTAAAATGTGCAATGGTTTAAGTCTGTTTTCAGTAAGCCTGGCTTGACCACCCCCTTAAGCCTGGCTTCATATCTATTTAACTTGGACACCGGCCCACCCCCACCCCAACCCTGGGCTGTGCTGACCCAGTGGGCTCTTCCTTCTTTCAGCTTAATTGTGTCCACTCAAAACATCAACCACCCTTTCCTCATCTACTGGAGAAAAATCACTGTTTTCTGAATTGACAAGTAGCCGAAATGACCCACCAAACCCTCTTATTGGCTCTAATAGGAATGGTCACCGCCGCCACCACCAGCCCCAGCTTCTAGGTAGAGCTGCTTCTCCTCTGGGTTTTGGCTGAAGGTTCTATGCTCCAACCAAAGAGTCCACCACTCCTGCCCTTCAGAGGAGTCCATGCGATCAGAGGGATCTGGTTGAAGTGAGACTGTCACTCCCTTCAGCAGCTTCTCATCTCACTCAGAATAAACTGTAAAATTCTCACTTTGCCTACTGCGTCCTTCCTGATCTGCCAACCAGTCTTGTTTCTGATGTCTTCTCCAGCAACTCTTTGCGTTCCTCGTGGTGCTCCAACCACTCAGGTAGCCTCAATTTCCCTCAAATACATCAAACAAATTCCTGCCCCTGGGCCTTGGCACTTGCCGTGTCTTCTGCCTGGAATGTTCTTCCCCAGAGATCAGAATGGATCATTTTTTCACTTCACTCAGGCCTCTGCTTAAATGCTACTACTGGAGAGAGCGTTCTCTGAACACCCTATTCACACACAATATAGCTCCGCTCTGTCTCTCTCTCACTTTGTCTGGCTTTGTACCTTCTACTGTATAATTATGTGTTCATAAACTTCATGTCTCCTCTTGCTGTATGTAAATTCCATGAGATTAGGGTTTTTCCTTATTCACTGCTGTGTTACCTAGAGCTGTGCCTGGCACATGTACCTTGGTATATATTGTCTATCTAGCAAACATTTAATAAGCATCTCCTATGTGGACAATAGAAGGGTGACTCGGACATGAAGGAGTCACTATACAAATTGTGGTACCACAAGAGAATGAACTGATGGGGTATAGGAGAATGAGAGAGTGCTGACTGCACCAGAAATCAGATAACCAGAGTCAAATTCAGTTAAGCAACTAGTAGATTTGGAACTTTATATCATGGTTCTGCTCTCTTAGCCCTGGTAGGCTCATCTGTAAAAATGGAAATGCCATATGAAGTTATTATAAATATTAAATGAGATAATGTAGACAGAAGTGCTTAGCTTGGTGCCTGGAAAAATACAGGGAGAACAAAATGTATTTGCTTATCACAAGAACAAATAAACTAACGAGCATGATGACACTAGTTGGAACAGTGTCTTTGCTACAGGCCACTTTTTAATGCGCCTTTATTGTAAGGTCATACTTAGAGTTTTCTTATGGTGTGGGATATAGGATACATTTGAGGCTGAATTACATTTACTTTTTCTCAATATTTTTTCCACTATAGGGAAGGGAAGATATCAATTATTTTATGGACTCTGGCTGAATTGTTTATTTGGAATTCCACTATAGCATATTTAGAAATGAAAATAAAAGTTCTACAAATGAGTAACTGAATCAGTCTTTATTGAAAGAAGAGAAACAATTCAAAGACATCAAAAATTCTCACAGCAAGCTCCAGTTATTCTTGGTAAAGCTTGAAAAATGCAAGGAAGATTTGGTCAGATTTCAGGGACTCTGAATTCTTCATACTTGCAAGATTGTACTTCTTCCTTCTGGGTATGAAGCATGTTGTTTGCCGAAAGGCAATGGGAACTAGAAGGCAAAGTCACTGTGTGTTTGGAAGAGTCAATGCTGGTGGTGCACAATGCTAACTGGGTAGAAATATTAGTTTCCCGCATGCTGGTAAAGATGAAATGACTGTGTGAGGAAAAATGACCACTGAATCTCAAAAATAAAGGGGAAAATGTTAAAACTCAATTATTCTAAATTTCCAAAGAGTATTAAGATATGGGACCTCAGATTGAATTTTCATGAAAGATGAGAATTTACCAAACAACCAAACAAGGGTATGAGTGTATAGAGAATTAATGATAGATTTGGGTAGGGATTGAGGCAAGGGAGAAGTAAAAGTGATGAGAGTGGAGGGAGATAGAAACAAGAGGATGTAAGCAGAATGTTTCTCACATTAAAGAAACAAATTTCATACCAAAATCACAGGGATTTGAGAATTGAGTAATGGTTTAATCGGTTCAGGCTGCTATCACAGAATATCACAGACTAGGTGCATTAAACAACCAACATATGTTTCTCACAGTTCTGGAAGATGGAATTCTGAGTAAGGTGTGTCAGCATGATGGAGTTCTTGAGGAGGGCCCTTGTCTTGGTTTAAAGATGGCTACCTTCTCCCTGTGTCTTCACAAGGTACAGAAAGAGAGACAGAGAGAGAGAGAATTTCTTTTTGTTTCTTGTAATAAGAGAACTAATCCTGTTCATAAGGGCTCCATTCTCATAACCTAATTACCTCCCAAAGACTCCACCTCCAAATACTATCATGTTGAGGATTAGAACCTCAACATATTAATTCTGAGGGAGACAAACGTTCAGTCCATAGCAAGTAAGTACCAAGAATAGGAATCCTTTTCTCAGACTCTCTAGACTTCCTGAGTTGGTGTGGAGTGTTGGGAGTGTTTGACCATTCAGAACAGGCATAGGCAACCACCCTGCCAGAAAAATCCTCAAGGTACTGAGAAGTGGCATTAACTGGACTTGAACCCATTGTTTCTGAATTTGAGTTCAGCACCGTTTCAATCTCTAAAGATGCTTGGGAGAATCACAGAGCTGTTTGTTGAGAAATGGTTGAATCCAAAGAACATTTATACTCACAGTGATAATTTCTGTTGTTGACACTGGGTGGTGGGTACAAGTGGCTGGGGTTTAGATGCTGTTTTTGAAGATATTTTTTTTTTTCACTAATAGAACAGGGGTAGTCACTTACTAATGGGGTTAGAATTAGGGTATTTCATTCCTAGCCTTGCTTTAACTAATGTCCCACCATCACCACTACTTACTATCACATTTTATGTCACTCATGACTATTGTGTTAAATACAAGATACATATATTAATATTTTCATAATTCCAACTCTTGCATGTCTTCAGTGTTGTATAGCATGGAGACTACTTTTGGAATCTCTTAGTATCAACTTCCTATAATTTTTTTTTTTTTTTTTGAGACAGAGTCTTGCTCTATCACCCAGGCTGGAGTGCAGTGGCATGATCTCAGCTTGATGCAGCCTCCGCCACCCTGGTTCAAGCGATTCTCCTGCCTCAGCCACCTGAGTTGCTGGAACTATAGGCATGTGCCACCACGCCCGGCTAATTTTCATATTTTCAGTACAGACAGGATTTCACCATGTTGTCCAGGATGGTCTTGATCTTCTGACCTCATGATCCGCCCACCTTGGCCTCACAAAGTGCTGGGATTACAGGCATGAGCCACTGCTCTGGGCCCCTGTGATATCTTTTGCAGCTCAAAATATAGAAGTTTCAGAGTTCATGCCTTTGCCATGAATTTAACAATGAACATCTGGGAGTACTAACTGTTGCATATTCTCTTTTTAAGTAGTAATTTGTCCTTTTAGAAGATATAAGTTCCTGTAAGTGTCATTTCAAAAGGCCTAATTGTCTGATCAACACTGAACATGGAAAGTCCAGAGTTCAGAAAAACATTTCATTTTTTAAAAATTGGGAATAATTTGAAAATAGCCTGACAAAGTCCTTTATGTAAAGTGAAGGAGGTATCTTATTAGAAAAGATAACATGCACACTTACTTTCTATCATCAGTCACACAGCAGATCTGTAATATTTTAGCAGTTGTGTGTGTAGTGGGGGGGCTGGGATAACAATTCATACTGAGAATATATTTATTTCTTTATTATTTCCTGATATTGATAATCAGAAAAGACTCTGAATTTGTACTACATCTATATACACATATGTAAAAATGACTATAAATATATGTATATATATATATCTTTTGATGAAATTTTAATTTATGATGTTATTACACTCATATGGAAGAGTTTTATGCACTTTTAAAGTTTTAAAATTACTTCTTGAAATGTGGTCTGGCTGTTATGCTACTTTATAGCAACAACTGCTACATTTGCATTTAAAATTAACCAATTAAATTATTATGCTACAAATTGATTTTTTAAAGTAAAACAATATAAAAAGCATGGCTTATAATTTTCACATGAGCTGTTAGTACAACCCAAACTTAATTTTAACAAATGGCTGTTTTCTTTTTTAAATAAACAAAACAGGAAAAATGGAGACTATCAATTACAGTTAATGGTATCATAAAAGCATAAACTTGATCTTGAGCATAATATTTACAAAAAAAGAAAAAATAATAACTCTCCCAAAGAACAAGCAGTTCTTGTTTCTTATTTGTTACTTTAATTAATCTTTTTTATTATATATACATATAATAATGAATTGTTCCTTTCAACACCCATCAAAAGAGTAGTCATGTAAAATCATTCTGGAGAATTTCAAAGCGCGGTCCTGTTTCCACAGTTTGGAAGGCTCATGACTCTAAGTTAATAAATTATATTCATTTTACATTTTGTCTTTGCTGTTATAAGAGACATAAGGACTGTTAAACTTTTCCTTTCTTGCTTTTTCAGAAAAGTCTAGTCATTTAAAAAAATTGTCAGACTTTTATCAAGCATGTCTATAAAACATACCAGTTGGTAATAAACTTACACATTGGAGCAATATTCTAATCTCAGATGTCTGTGTCTGGCTTCCCATAGAGTTTTGGCTGAGAGAAATATCAAAAACCTCTAGATTCTTTATTTAATCAGGTAGTTCTGCCAGTCTCTGCAGTGCCTTTTCAGGTCAATATACGTGTAACATGATACCCTCATTTCCTTTGAAATGTGTTCTGAATGGTTCTGTTTGAGGACACTTTCCCTTCGGGAAATATAAAGTGCATTCTCAATGATAATGAAAAAAAAATCTAGTGAAATGCTGAAGGTTTTGAATGTGTGCCAAAACTACATCAACTCATTTTTTATCATCTGATGCCCTTTATTGCCCTCAAGTTCATTTTAAAACTCTCCTCTTACCTTGGTAATGTCCTCTAGGCACTTAGAGAGGAATTCAGCTAATCTGCCATGACACAGTTGAGAAAATTCCCTTCTGATGCTCACCCCATCTCAGGCTCCCTTGCCATTTCAATGTCTTCCATTAAATGCCACAGTGGAAAATTCTGGAATTCAGATTAGTCTGGCTGAAGTTACGATTTTATCCACCAAGAGTTGCCTTGAAACTCTGAAGAATAATATAATGGAAAGATTTTGTGTGTCAATTTACTGCCACGATTCTAGGCAACCTTTTGGGTTCCGGGGAATCTTGATGTAGATTTTTGGACTCATTGACCTGAATCTTTTGGTCTTACTGGTCTAGCAGTATTTGTGTTTGTGTTTTGACTTGAGAGATGCTGTTAAGTGGAAATTAAAGCATGTTATTTAACTTTTTCAGTTATATTCCTTGTATATAACTGATGTGAAATCAACAAATAAGCAGACAGAAAGAACAGACTAAAATGAAATATAAAAAAACAGTCACAATTTCTCGCTGGGTGATGTTAATGACCTTCCCTCTCTTCTCCTATTCTCTTTTCTCAATTTTTTATAAAAAAAAGCAATACGTTTTTATAATAAATATAGTAAAACAAAAACACACACACAAAATGTTTAAAGCACACTGCTTCAGTAAGGGGAGAACTTTGCTCTCTAGAGATAAATGCTGAGATATTTCTGGTTAATCTCTGCAATTTCCTCTCAGGATTGTTTAGAAAACAAAGAATAAAAATTAAAAGCAAGTGAACTTGTCTAGAATAAAATAGGTGAGGATATAGCAACTACATTCAATGCATGATTCTTTACCACTGGTTTTTTTTTTTTAAGTTATAAAGGACATTATTG
>NW_016804580.1:4711445-4725831 GCF_001698545.2 Rhinopithecus bieti | reverse complement strand
AAGTTATAAAGGACATTATTGGAAAATAAGGAAAATTTGAATATAGGGTAAATATTAAATGATGGAATTGTACCAATGTTAATTTTATTGACTAGAATAACTGAATTATGTTTATGCAGGAAAATATTCTTGTTCTTTTGAAATAAAGGCTGAAGTATTCAGAAGTGAAGTTGTCAAGATATAAACTTACTCTTAAGTCACAAAAGAGAAAGGAGAAAGATGCAGTAAAATGTTAATAATTGATGGATATGGATAATTGGTATACAGATATTAATTGTCCTTATTCTTACAACTTTCATATAAATTTAGAATTTCTCAAAATAGAAAATTGAGGTGGAAACACCAACATAATAGGATATCATATAGCATATAATTTAAAATATCCTTGCTACCAAGAAGAAAAGTAATAAGGCATTTTGCTTAAATTTCTAAGATAGACTTTCTATATTAACCAAGGTGGATTAATTTATTAATCTACATTAATCCAGGTGGAGAATAGTCTATTACCTTTACTTATTAGCTTTGTTACTTTCAAGTGCATCCCAGGACAGAATAGTTAAATGGAGGTTTATAAATTAATTCAAGTCACTGAATTTGAATATTTATGAAGGGTTGCCTTTGAGCACTTTCAATTAAACAAAATAGTTTTTGGAGTGCAAACTCTGTTTTTTGCTAATGGACAGATAATTTAGGGGATTTAAATTCAAATTACATGCTCCCTACAATGTAGTTTAAATGTATATCTTCTGAAGTGATGTTTTGCTTTTTAATTGCCTAAAGGAAAATTGAGAAATAGGAAATAAAATTCAAGAAACATTTTTCTGAGACTCAATTTCAAGTAATGTGCTTGTCGTTTTTTTTTCTTTCACCTCACATTTTGGATTTGGATGCAATATCCCCAAAATACCTGAGCTATATATTATAGCTCAAAGAACAGGCACAGCAATTCCAAAGCTCAGTAGGACCATCTTCCTGGTCATAAAGTAGACCAGTTGGGATTTTTCACATTATAAATCATATTCAACATGAAACAAGTAGGCCATAAAATCGGTAAGTAGGTTTTAAAAAGTGCTGAAGGGAAAGTAAGCTTCTCGAAACTATGAAAACTTTTGCAATGCTCAGAGCAAGTGAAAGCAGGATGACTTGCCCCTAGTCTCTAGGCTGCTGTAGGGTGGGGATGAGGTCTCCAGGGAAAGAAACACAATCATTGTCTCCCTCTCCTCCCACAGAGTGCATTCTCTAGGCTCCCAAATCACTCAACAACTTCCCTTCCCTTGGCAGAAAAATCTGGATGGTTCACCCAGAGTTCTCCAGCGTCTGGTGCCAAATATCATCTAACCCTTGAGATAGGATGCAGCCTCGATTGGTTTTCATTTTAGTATCCACCTTGATGCTCACACTAGGGGCTGGGAGTGACTTGGACCTAGTGGTTACTCCCATATTAACATCACTCACAGACTTGCTGTGTGGTCATCATGACTTGGCCCCCATGCCATTTCTCCTTCCTTGGTTGTTCCTGTTGGTGGAGTTGGACCTCCCAAGTGTTATAAAGTAATTATTGAATTTCTTAATATAGTGGGGGTATTAGTCCATTTGCCTTGCTCTAAAATAATATTCGAGGCTGAATAAGCAGATATAATATTCGGCCTCGATTAATATTCAAATCATATTCGAGGCTGAATATTACTCGAGGCCAAATAACTCGAATAATATTCGACGCCGAATAACTCAGAAAGCAGAGTTAATTTGCTCACAATTCTACAGGTTGTCCAAGCTTGGCAACAACATCTGCTTGGCTTCTGGTGAGAGCCTCAGGAAGCTTACAGTCATGGAGGAAGGTGAGGCAGGAAGCCAATGTACCACATGGCAAGAGAGGGAGCAAGAGGCAGGGAGGAGGTCCAAGGCTTTTATAAACAACCGTATCTCATGTGAACTCAGAGACTGAGAACTCACTCATTACCCTGAGAGGATGGCACCAAGCCGCTCATGAGGGATCCACCCCCATGATGCAAATACCTCTCACCAGGCCCCACCTCCAGCACTGGGGATTACATTTCAACGTGAGGCTTGCGGGGTCACAAACCTCCAACCCACATCAGTGGTCTTACTCCTCTTAGTTCTGTTTTTGTTGCTGTTGTTTTTAACATTGCAGTCGTTTATGTTGTTTTACCGTATCTTCAGGTGATGTTATGGCTTTTATTTATTTGACTTTACTCCCTATTTTGAGAAAATCCATGCCAGCTCTTATATCAGGATCATGGGACACGTGAGTGGCAGGACTTCACATGATCTCTCAGAGCCCTTTTTCCTTGCTATTAATGAGCCATCAGCCTTGGAGGGGCTCAAATATTTAACTCCCTCCTTCTTCCGAATGAGTCAATTTCCCACCTCAGACTGTCAAAAATTTATTCTTGAGGCTCAGTAATTATTTCCTTTATACTCTTATTTCTCTGAGGAAGCTTATCAGGAATTCTATGAACAAAAAACACCAGGAAGTCTAATAGTATCATTTATGAAATGAATAACCTTTTCAGCATGCTCATGAACAGCACAGAAAAATTACTGCCATAATTGTTCTTTTGAAAGGACAAAACTCTCAGGTATATTTGAAACAATGGACTTAGCAAGGTGAATGTTTTTAAGAGATTTTAAAAAATCCTTTATCAAGGATGCTGTCTGCAATGAACTAGAAGTTAAACTTGGTTGCTTAGTTTCTTTCTTGAGTTTAGAAAATAAGTACATTTGTATACTTTAGAAAATAAGTAAATTTGATTTTTTTTCCCTGTTGTCCACCAATTTTTGGGTTGCTGCCATGCTGATAGTGAAGATTCTGTGATATAGAAGCACTGTTTTTCCAAAGAGGAATGAATTGGCTATCAGAATCAAAAGTACCTTGGGTAATTAAAATTTTACAAACATCGATCACCGTTAAAGTATAATAGAATTAAACATGAAACTTCAGTGGATAATGTGGTCAGTCTGCTTAATCTCTAAGTAACAAATAAAATCATGACTATGAATAATTAAGATTTGCATTCATTTTTATTCCTTCAAGAGACGAAGAAAACTCTCCCTGCTGTCTCCACAGTGTCTCAGTCTGATCACAGAAAACGCGCTTTAAATGTACTATGACTGTAAACACAAGAGAAAAACGAAGGCAGAATGTACTCATTTTGTTCACGTCTTTTCTCACTGTTCTTTTGGATGGTTTGTCTTTTCTCATTGATTCATAAGTGATCATATATTCACTTGAAATCCAACTAGTCTAGATTGAGATGTTTTGTAAAAGTAACACAAAAACTAAATTTTGAAGAAGACAGTATGAAAAGTATAAAGTTCTCATAATTAATTTTACATTTATTTACTGTTGATGAAATTCTGATACATTGACTTAAGTAACAGTATATTATTAAAAGTATTTTAAATAATTGTGTTAACATTTTTAAATGTGATTATTAGAAAATATAGAATTACGTGTGTGTTTTGCATTATTTCTATTGGACAGCACTGTTCTAACCTTATAACAATTTTTGGCAGGCAGCAAATCCTTTTAGCTTTTATTTTTTGCTTTTTGTGGTTTGTCTTTGCTAATCTCTTTCTGGTGTGTTTTGATGAGCAGAAGAGATTGATGTGCTTGCAAGCGTTATGAAACTGTAGAGGGGCCAAAGAGAGAAGTGAAGGAATCCTAGAAAATCTTTGGAAAAGCTGCTGATGGATTGGATGTGGCGAGCAATGAAGTGGAAAGAGTTCAGGATGACTTCCTGGGTTTCTAGCTGCACCGAGGTGGCATTTACTGTGCTGGGAAACTGAAAGAGGAATTAAGTTCGGAGGTGGAAACAAAATGTCCAAATTTTGATCTATTAAGTTTGATGCATTCAAGGACACATTACTTTTACTTTATAATGGAAGTAAGGGCTGCAGGTGTTAATTCTCCGTAATCATGATTTTCTTGTTACTTAGAGATCAAATAGGCTGACCATATTATCCATTGAAGTTTCATGTTACAAACTGGATAAATCAATCTGGAGTGCTTATATCCTAAATTCCCCACGAGGAAGAGAATGAGGCTTGTCTCTGTTAGCTATTGTGGTGTAAACGACAACCATAAAAATCTCTGTGGCATATACCATAAGTATTTATTTCCCATGCTCTTGCGGGACAGTTGGAGATCAGCTGATCTAAGCTGAACTAGGCTTCTTGGTGTGGATTTGCCTCTGATGTGTTCCAACCTATGTTTATTGTAGGGCTCAGGCTGAAGATACACAGTTACAGAGGAACTTTTTTGAATAGCAGTCATTAATATGCATGAAAACATAAAGTACACATGGAGAGCATGCACAAGGAGAAGCAGGCATTGCACCGTCAGCCTCGGAACTGTACATAGTTGCTTTTACCCTTATTCTGTTGTTCAAAGCAAGACAATGGTCAAACCCAATGTTGATGGGATTGGGCACTAAACTCTGCCCATTTTGGTAGTTGGAATTAAAAGAGCAAGTGGTAAGGGTTGCAGATGTATAAGGTGTAAAGAAGGGGAGGCAAAAAGAATTGTAAACAATGATTCAGTTTGCCACAAGGTTTAACATTGTAAGATAAAAATAAGGGCTTTAAAATCCTATGTTTAGTAAGGATTCTTGGGGGCAATTACATATTCCTAATAGCTATTGTAATCTGACAGTGTATTAGGATAGATCTAAATTTGAAGAGGAAGAGTTGTATTGAGAATATATTAATAATCAATAGATAATGCAGACTGATGAGCCCACAGAATGACTGACACTCCCAGAGCCACACTTTTCTTGCCACTGTATCATTAGCTTGACTAACAGGATAAGTGTAGTGAGCGTTTGAGGGTCTACATGACAGATTGCAATAAACACAGTTTTGCAATCAGGGGACCTTGCTTTGACTTTCTATCATGTTACTTATTAGTTTTTCTAATCTTTTTTAAGTCCTTTAACTTTCCTGGGCTTTAATTTCCTCATTTGTGTAGTGAAGATGGAAATATCTGATTTACAGGGCTGTTGTGTGTATTAAGATGAAACAATGTACATTAAGCACCTATATATTCACTCATATTGTTGTCTTTTGTTCATCCCCTGTACCCTATAAATACTCTGTTCCTGTAACACTTTATTATATTTATTGGTTTACATCTTTTTTCTCATCCTTCTCAAACTACAATCCCCTTGAGGATAAATAGATCACATTTTCCATTGTAATATCTGGTAAAATAATTGGCACATAGTAGGCATTTAATATTTCTTTAAGACAAATTGAAGGAATACTTCACTTTTCTGTTACAGAAACTGGAAAACAAAGGAGGGCTATATTTTGTGGCTGCAGAATTTCTCCTGAATGACTGTATTATGAATTATTTTTCCATGTAGTAAAACGACTTTTGAAGTCCCTGGCCCATATTATGAGCTTAGCTTTCTTTCTTTTTAATCTGAAGATTTTTAGAAGGAAGAACACACAACACTAAGCCACTGTACCACTGGCATCACAATATTACAGTATCTTTAATTAACAGATAGGTAATCTGAGAGTTCCCTTTCAGTAAAGATAATTCTGATAGAAAAATCTAGTAAGTGCTTCAAGTTATAATGGCCAGAGAAGTTTCATTGCTTTGGAGAATTCTCAGAAGAGTAACTGAAAAATGATTATACCAGATAGTTACCCAGGAGCAGTTCCAAAATTTTTTTTCTGTAGTGAATTTATCCTGGAAAATGTTTCTTCACTGTTAATCAAAATTGTCATTCTTAGCAAACTCATCTGTTTCTTGGTCATTGTATGATACAGGCCTGATGTTCACTATGATGCTATTCATTTATCTTAATGATAAAGATAAATTCTTATAATAAAAGTCAGTGTGGGCTTCATAAACCTCAAACAATTTTGTGTTGCAAATAACACCATCAAGAATATGAAAAGAGAACCCAGAATGGGAGAAAATATTTGCAAACTACATATATGATAAAGGAATTGTATCTTGAATATATAAAAAGTCAGACAACTCAATAATGAAAAAAAGCACAATAAAATGGGCAAAGAATCTGAATAGACATTTATCTAAGAAGATATAAAATGGCTAATGAACACATGGAATGATACTCAACATCATTACTCATCAGAAAAATGTAAGTTAAAACCACAATATGATATCACTTTACACTGATTAGTATGGCTATAATAAAAAAATATAGACAATACCAAGTGTTGGCAAGAATATCGAGAAATTGAAAACTCTCATGCATTGCTAGTGGAATGTGAAATGTTGCAGGAACTTTAGAAAACTAGTTTGGCAGTTCTTTGAAATGTTAAACATAGAGTTACTACATGGCCCAACCTGTAAATGCATATAGCAGTATTATCCATAATAACTGAAAATGAGAAACAACCCAAATGTCCATAATAAACACAACATGGTATACATATGCAATGAAATTTTATTCAGTACTAAAAAAAGAATAAAGTACCGAAACATGCTATGACATGGATGAACTTTGAAGACATTATGCTGATGGAAAGAAGCCAGTCACAAAAGATCACATGTATGAATCCATTTGTAAGAAATGCCCAGAATGGGCAAATCTATAGAGACAGAAAGTAGATCAGTGTTTGCCTGGGAGGAGGAAGAAAAACATGAGAAGTGACTGTCAACGGGGATAGGACATTTTTTTGTATGTGTAATGACCTAGGAAACTTCTGTGGTTTCAAGACCACACTTAGCTGGAAGAAAGGCTGGAAATACAGTCAGTCATTAGTTCAGCATCCACTTCCCACCTAAAACTGTGTGCTCTGGAAGAGACCAAAGGAGTTTTATCCACAACTGGCCATCCTACCAAGGTTTTATACTAAGTTTATCCCATCAACATCCTCACCAACCCCTGATGCTGGCAGAATATAATTTATTACCAATCCTATAGATAAAATGCTGCATCTCATCGGGTTTTTCTTTGTATATCCCTGGTTCTTATTCAGATGAGAAAGAAATATACAGTATATATTGTCTCAGAAACTGAGAAAAAGGAGGACAAGTAAAGATGATTTTGAATAATTTCAAGATGAGCAGATGAAGATGCTCACATAAGTGCTCACATAAATGACATTGACTACTCAGCGAAAATGTGACAGAGTATCTATGTCCTGTAGGCTCAGCAACAGAATGGCATTTTATCTTGTCTGCTTCATGGTAGAATGAAAACTTCTAAACACAGAAAGACCAGGAAGTAAAATGGCTAGCATGACATACTTGAGTTTGCTCCCTTTCCTGTGTATTGAAACAGGAAGTATTAGTGGTCTCAAAGATGGTAAATTTCATACAAGTTTTAACTGAGAATCAGTTTGTACTATCCACAGCTCAACTAAAATAAAATCCATCTTAGACAGAAAAGACCCCATCATATTTAATGACTAAGTAGCAATCAGACCTTCAAACAAAGAGTTTTTGTTGCCACAAGGCTAATACTCCCCTAAATCATAGTTACTAATGCCCAAGGAACCCTCAAAAACAAAACGCTAACTATAGTACTCTTTGGCATGTAAGACCAAACCAATTTTCTGCTGTGGTGTTACACTCATTCATTAGGAGTGTACTTGGCTGCTTAAATACTATGCCATTTGTCAGTATCCGTAAATAACTGTTCATCATTGAGTTATTCACACATCATTGTGTGCAATTCTACATCATTCTCTTTTTCATTTCCCAATTGGCCATGTAGCAAAAATGTAACATTTCTTCAAATACCATGGAGATGTCAGTAATCGTTATAACATGGAATCATGAATCTGTTATTTTACTTCTGCAGCATACAACAATTAAAAAATAATGATGATGATTCCCTGAGAAACTTTAATTAGATTAGGTTGGCCAATATCCTAGACTTCTAATTACTATAATATCAATTAGAGTTGAATATGAGTGTTGCCTATGTTAAAAGAGACAAATGAACTTTTAGAATATATAGCACAATCATGAGGTCCTAATGGGATTGGATAAGAAAGTAACATGAAATTGAATGTCCCTGAACTTTTTATCTTGGGTTCACTGTGCCTATTTTTCCATTTAAAAATAATTGTCTTATTGACAGACATTTAAATTCTGTTGGCAATTTTATGTCACTTTTAATTTCTTGTCCTGTAATTTCTTCTAAAGGGTAAGACTCTCCTTCTATATTTTTCTTTTTTTATTGTGTGTATATCTTTATGTGATTTTGTTTCAGGAATAGTTTTATACTGCCTCTTTTAAAAAAATGTACATTTTATTTTTTACAGCAGTTTTTAGTTTACAAAAAAATTGAGTAAAACCACAGTGAATTCTCATTTATTCCCTCCCTCCTGCCAGGTTATCTTCCAAAGTGGCTGTGCCATTGTGCATTCTCACCAGCAGTGAATGAAGATTCCTATTGCTTCGTATTTTCACCAGTATTGGATTATGTCAGTATTTTGAATTTTAGCCAGTCTAATGGGTGCCTAGTGGTATCTCAATGATGTTCTAATTCACAATGCTTCAATGACATATGATGTTGAACATCTTTTCATATGCTTATTTGTCATCTGTATATCTTCTTTGATAAAATGTCTGTTCAGGTATTTAGCTCATTTTAAAATTGGAATAGGGAGAGGAACCAATATGGCTGACTAGATGCGGCTGGAAAGACTTCTCCCACTGAGAGACCAGATCATCAAGAAGACTAGCACACTCTGGGCAGATCTTTGGAAGGCAGACTTTGAGACTGAATGGTGAGAGCACTCAGACCCTGGGCTGAAAAAGAAGGAAATTGGGGTGCCTGCACAGGGTTGTCAAGCACCAGGATTTGTTCCTGGCCCCAACTGGCTTTTGGGGAAGGAATGAGTTGCATAGGTGTGAAATGGCCCACTCTCACGACAAACCTCCAGAATCCTAGCTGCAGGAGACCCAATGGCACCCATGGACATTTAAGCTGGAAGGGAGAGCTGCTTGAAGGGGTGGCAAGGAAAAGACTCTGGTCTGTGCAGAACTCAGAGGGTTTGACACAGGAATGCTGGCAGTGGAGGACATCTTCAAAGGCTTGCAGTGCTCATGTAGGTGGCCTTGGCGTTTGTTGAGTGTCAGAGCTGAATACAAAAGGGCTATCTTGCAATTAGGATGGGGCCAGTCTAATCTGAGTGCCCTGCTATCTGCTGGCTTTTCCCAGGGTCCCTGCCTGGCTGCAGCTGCTTGCAGCACAGCCTCAGATGCTCAACCAGGGCACATGCCAGTGGCCACTGCCATAGCTCTTTTGCTGACAGACTTTGCATAACCATCAGAGAGCTTTGGCAGATGAGCTCCTGCCAGTGCACACCTGCCTACAGCCTCCTTCCACCGCTTTGCCAGTGTTCACTTGCCCACAGGTTCCCCACAACTGCTTTGCCAGCATGCATGAGCACATGGATGCCACTACCCCACCAATGTTGTCACACATGCATCATGCATGCAGACCCTGAGCCCTGCTGCCACTGCCATGCACTTGTGAGCACAGACCCCACTGCCACCACCCCAGTGAAGTGCTTGTGGTGCACCTCCCATTAGACTGTTGTTGGCAGTGGACCAAAAACACCTTGGCACCTCCATCACAGCAGGTGGTTAACCTCAAGGGGTCATAGAAGAGAAGAATGGACCTGGTCCTATTACCAGAGGGCTAGGACACACAGCCCAGGAGTGCTGCGCTGAGCCTTGGTTCTCTGAAATCATGCAGAAATGAAGCTAGTTGACTAAACTCATGTTATACCATAGTCAATCCCTCAAGGACATCAAAGAGTATAAAAGCAAAAAACCCAATCCAAAGGACAGCAGCTTCAAAGATTAAAGAACATCAGTCCACACAGATGCAAAAGGACCAACACAAGAACTTTGGCAACTCTAAAAGCCAGAGTGTCTTCTTACTTCCAAATGACTGCACTAGCTCCCCAGCAATGGTTCTTATCTAGACTAACATGGCTGACATAGAATTCACAATCTAGATAATAATGAAGATCATAGAGATTCAGGAGAAAGTTAAGACCCAATCCAAGAAATCTAAGCAATCAAGTAATATTATACAAGAACAGAAAAATGAAATAGTCATTTTAAGAAATAACCAAACTGATCTGATAGAGATGAAAAACTCATTACTAGAACTTCGTAATACAATCAGAAGTATTAACAGCAGAACAGAACAAGCAGGGGAAAGAATATCAGAGCTCAAAGACCAGTTCTTTCAATCAACTTAGACAAAAATAAAGAAAAAAAGGGGAAAAAACCTCTGAGAAATATGAGATTATATAAAGAGAATAAACCTACAACTTACTGGCATTCCTGAAAGAGGGAGAGAGAGCAGGCCACTTGGAAAACATATTTGAGGATATTGTACTTGAAAACTTCTCCAACCTTGTTAGAGAGGTCAATATTCAAATTCAGGAAATTCTGAGAACATTTGCAAGGTACTACACAAGATGACCATCCCCAAGACACATAGTCATCAGATTCTCTAAGGTCAACATGAGAGAAAAAATATTAGCACCGAGAGAGAAGGCAGGTCACCTACTAAAGGAACCTAATCAGGCTTACAGCAGACGTTTCCACAGAAATCCTACAAGCAAGAAGAGATTGGAGCATCCTTAAAGAAAATAAATTCCAATGAAGAATTTCAGATTCAGCCAAACTGAACTTCATAAGAAAAAGAGAAACAAAATCCTGTTCAGACAAGCAAATGTTAAGGGAATTCATTATCGCCTGACATGCCTTAAGAGACATCCTTGTGGGAGTGCTAAACATGGAAATAAAAGACTGTTACAGGACACCACAAAAACACACTTAAGTACACAGACCATTGACACTATAAAACACGGACACAATTAAGTCTACATAACAGCCAGCTAACAGCATCATGGCAGGATCAAATTTGCACAAATCGATATTAACCTTGAATGTAAATGTGCTAAACATCCCATTTAAAAGGCACGGAGTGGCAAACTGGATAAAGAACCAAGACCCAACTGTATGCTGTCTTCAAGAAACACATCTCATATACTCTGACACCCATAGGCTCAAAGTGAAAGAATGGAGAAAGATCTGTTAAGCAAATGGAAAACAAAAGAGAACAGGGATTGGTACTCTTATTTCAGACCAAACAGACTTTAAACCAACAAAGATCAAAAAGGACAAAGAAGGGCATTACATAATGGTAAAGTGTTCAACTCAAAGGCTTAACTCTCCTAAGTATATATGCACCTAACACTGGAGCACCCAGATTTATAAAACAAGTTCTTAGAGACCTACAAAAAAACTTAGATAAGCACACAATAATAGTGGGAGATTCAACACCCCACTGACCATACTATACATATCATCAAGGCAGAAAATGAACAAAGATATTTGAGATCTAAAATTGACATTTGAGCAAATGGACCTAACAGACATCCATGGAACAATCCACTCAACAACAACAGAATATCCATTCTTCTAATATGCACATGCCACATACTCTAAAATCAACCACACATTTGGTCGTAAAGCAATTCACAGCAAATTTTAAAAAATGAAATTTTATCAACCACACTCTTGGACAACAGCACAGTAGAAATAGAAATTGCTACCAAGAAGAACTCTCAAAAACATATAATTTCATGGAAATCAACCTACAATCTGTTCTTGAATGATATTTGGGTATACAATGAAATTAAGGTGGAAATCAAGACATTCTTAGAAATTAATGTAAACAAGGATACAACATACCAGAATTTCTGGGACACAGCTAAAGCAGTGTTAAGATGAAAGCTTACAGTGCTAAACATCCACATGAAAAAGATAGAAAGCTCTCTAATTAACAAGCTAACTTCACACCTAGAGGATGTAGTAAAACAAGAGCAAACAAACCCACAAGCTAGTAGAAGAAAGTAAATAACCAAAATCAGAGTTGAACTGAATGAAATGGAGATGCAAAATAATACCAAAAAATCAATTAAACTAAAAGCTGATTCTTTTAAAGAATACATGCAATTGATGGACCACTAGCTAGACTAATAAACAAAAACAGAGAGAAAATCCAGATAAACACAAGCAGAAATGACAAAGGGATATTAGCATTGGTCCTACAGAAATACAAAAAACCCTAGAGACTACTACAAACACCTATATGCACATAAACTAGAAAACTTAGAAGAAATGGATAAATTCCTGGAAACGTACAAGCTCCCAAGATTGAACCAGGAAGAAATTGACACCATGAACAGAGCAATAATGAGTTCTGAAATTGAAACAGTAATTAAAAACCAACCAACCAGAAAAGCCCTGGACCAGATGAATTTACAACCAAATTCTACAGACACATCAAGAAGAGCTGGTTCCAATCCTACTGCAACTATTCCAAAAAATAAAGGACAAGAAATTCCTTCCTAATTCATAAGGCCAGCATCATTCTGATAATCTGGCAGAGACACAACAACAAAAAAAGAAAATTTCAGGAAAATATCCCTGGTGAATGTAGACACAAAAATCCTCAACAAAATGCTAGCAAAACTTAATCCAGCAGCACAGCAAAAATTAATTGACCGCAATCAAGTAGGCTTTATCCATGCAATGCAAGGTTAGTTCAACATACACAAATCAATCAATGTGATTCATAAAAGAGAAAAGCAAAATCATGTGATCATATCAATTGACATAGAAAAGACATTCAATGAAATTCAGCATACCTTCATCTTAAAAACACGCAACAAACTAAACATCAAAGGAACATAACTCATTATAATAACAGCCATCTATGACAAACCCGCAGCCAGCATCATACTGACTAGGCAAAAGCTAGAGGCATTCCTCTTGAGAACCAGGAAAAAAACAATGATGCCTACTTTCACCAGTCCTATTCAACATAATTCTGGAAGTTCTAGCCAGGATAGCAAGGCAAGAGAAAGAAGTAAAAGGCCTCCAAATAGGAAGAGAAGGAGTCAAACTAGCTCACTTGCAGATGATATGATTCTATACATAGAAAACCCCAAAAACTCTGTCCAAAGGTTTCTAGAATTGATAAACAACTTTAGCAAAGTTTCAGGTACAAATTCAAGGTACCAAAAAGCACTTCTGTACACCAATAACATCAAAAGAGTGCAATACCATTCACAATGGCCACAGAAAAATAAAATAAAATAAAATACCTAGGAATACAGCTAATCAGGGAGGTGAACAGTGTCTAAAATGAGAATTACAGAACACTACTGAAATAAATTAGAGATGACACAAGCAAATGGAAAAAACATTCCATGCTCATAGTTTCAAAAAATCAATATTGTTAAAATAGCCATGCTCCACAAAGCAACTTATATATTCTACACTAGTCCTATCAAACTACCAACAACATTTTTCACAGAATTAAAAAAAAAAAAAAAAAAAAACTATTCTAAAATTCACAAGGAACCAAAAAGAAGCCCAAATAGCTAAGCAATCTTAAGCAAAAAGAACAAAGCCAGAGGTACCACACTACTCAACTTCAAATCATTCTGTAAGGATATAGTTACCAGAACACCATGGTATTTGTATAAAAACAGACACATGGTCCAATGGAACAGCACACAGAACCCAAAAGTAATACTGCGTACCTACAATCATCTGATATTTAACAAAGTGCACAATAAAAAGCAATTTGGAAAAGACTCCCTATTCAATAATGCTGGGATACCTGGGTAGCCGTATACAGTAGATTGAAATCAGACCACTTTCTTTCACCATATACAAAAATCATCTCAAGATGAATTAAAAACTTAAGTGAGAACCTCAAACTATAAAAACTGTAGGAAAAACCCCCTAGGAAGCACTATTCTGGACATAGGTCCCGGCAAAGATTTCATGACGAAGATTCCAAAAGCAACTGCAACAAAACAACAATTGACAAGTGGGACATAATTAGGTTAAAGAGCTTCTGCACAAAAAGAAGCTATCAACAGAGTAAACAGAGAGCCTACAGAATGGGAGAAAATATTTGCAAACTGCATTTGACAAAAGTCTAATATCCAGAATTTATAAGAAACTTAAAACAACAAGCAAATAACAAAAAAAAATCACTAAAAAATGGGCGCGAATAGGAACAGCTCCAGTCTCCAACTCCCAGCGTGAGCAACACAGAAGACCGGTGATTTCTGCATTTTCAACTGAGGTACTGGGGTCATCTCACTGGGGAGTGCCGGACAATCGGTGCTGGTCAGCTGCTGCAGCCTGACCAGCGAGAGCTGAAGCAGGGCGAGGCATCGCCTCACCTGGGAAGCGCAAGGGGGAAGGGAATCCCTTTTCCTAGCCAGGGGAACTGAGACACACAACACCTGGAAAATCGGGTAACTCCCACCCCAATACCGCGCTTTAAGCAAACGGGCACACCAGAAGAATATATCGCTCACC